>NC_084548.2:57752500-57770000 GCF_033978685.3 Nerophis lumbriciformis
TAAAGCTTGGAGATCATCCTCCTTATATTCAGACTCAAAAATACAAGTTTTTGTTCTTAATTTGTCCCAAAGTAGTCTTTGTTGTCTCTCATGAAGTCTGCCATGATGAGTAGTGTGGTTGTTGTTGAAGGGAAAAGCGAACGTTGTGACGTGTCTGTGAAATTAAAGGCCTACTGAAATGCGATTGTCTTATTTAAACGGGGATAGCAGGTCCATTCTACTCATTTCGCGATATTGCCATATTTTTGCTGAAAGGATTTAGTAGAGAACATCGACGATAAAGTTCGCAACTTTGGTCGCTGATAAAAAAGCCTTGCCTATACCGGAAGTAGCAGACGATATGCGCGTGACGTCACAGGTTGTGGAGCTCTTCACATCCGCACATTGTTTACAATCATGGCCACCAGCAGCGAGAGCGATTCGGACCGAGAAAGCGACGATTTCCCCATTAATTTGAGCGAGGATGAAAGATTTGTGGATGAGGAAAGTGAGAGTGAAGGACTAGAGGGCAGTGGGAGCGATTCAGATAGGGAAGATGCTGTGAGAGGCGGGTGGGACCTGATATTCAGCTGGGAATGACTAAAATAGTAAATAAACACAAGACATACATATACTCTATTAGCCACAACACAACCAGGCTTATATTTAATATGCCACAAATTAATCCCGCATAACAAACACCTGCCCCCTCCCGTCCATATAACCCGCCAATACAACTCAAACACCTGCACAACACACTCAATCCCACAGCCCAAAGTACCGTTCACCTCCCCAAAGTTCATACAGCACATTTATTTATTATTTATATATTTCCCCAAAGTCCCCAAAGTTATGTACGTGACATGCACATAGCGGCACGCACGTACGGGCAAGCGATCAAATGTTTGGAAGCCGCAGCTGCATGCGTACTCACGGTACCGCGTCTGCGCATCCAACTCAAAGTCCTCCTGGTAAGAGTCTCTGTTGTCCCAGTTCTCCACAGGCCAGTGGTAAAGCTAGACTGTCATCTTTCGGGAATGTAAACAATGAAACACCGGCTGTGTTTGTGTTGCTGCAGCCTCCTGCAATACACCGCTTCCCACCTATAGCTTACTTCTTTGCTGTCTCAATTGTTCATTGAACAAATTGCAAAAGATTCACCAACACAGATGTCCAGAATACTGTGGAATTTTGCGATGAAAGCAGACGACTTAATAGCTGGCCACCATGCTGTCCCAAAATGTCCTCTACAATCCGTAACGTCACGCGCAGTCGTCGTCATACCGAGACGTTTTCAGCAGGATATTTCCCGCAAAATTTAGTATTGCACTTTAGTAAGCTAACCCGGCCGTATTGGCATGTGTTGCAATGTTAAGATTTCATCATTGATATATAAACTATCAGACTGCGTGGTCGGTAGTAGTGGGTTTCAGTAGGCCTTTAACATGCCACTGTATGCTTAAAATGAGCAAAATATGTAAAGTTATAAGTTATTATGAATGTTACTATCTTACATACTGTATATGCTTACAGTGTGTATTTAAAACCTTGATGGAGGTTTTTAAAGCCCTTTAAAGGCGGAATACAGCTGTGTTTTGCTAGCCTTCATTTACGAGTTAGAATGCATTAAAAAAAAGAAAACACATGTGTTCTTGTCTCACATAAGGATAGACAAAATTCCCCTCAAAAAGTGGAGTTCCCCTTTAAAAACAAACCTACTATAAATGACAGGTTTATAGCACGTTTGAGTTCCGCTAACAGCCACATTTGATCGTTAGAATAAAGAAGAATAAAGATGATGGACCAAAATGTGCGAAGAAAATTGCGGACACTGGACCAAGCTGTGAGACTGCGCAGGGGTTGGTTGCATTTACGGGAATTGGCGCAATTGAGGGACTGATTCCTACTGTTTACAAACCATACCTTCTAGATCGGTGGTTGTCAAACTTTTTTCACCAAGTACCACCTCAAAAAAACACTTGGCTCTCCAAGTACCACCATAATGACCGACATTAGCATACAGTAGCGTAGTAGGACTAAGTATTCTTTAAAAACAAGGCAGCATATATTTAATATTTTCAAACAACGTAACATTACACACAGTCTAAACAGTAACACTGTGTTTGAATATAGGGAAATAAAACACTGTACTTTCAATAAGTGATTCTCTGGCGTACTCACAGTCTGAGAATCCCTGCTCTAAAGTAGGTTTTAGAATGGAAGGCATGAAGACTAGAAATACTTTGACAAGTGTTCGTGTTACTGACTTCTCTCCGCTCCCCGCGGCGCTGAAGCATAGAGCCGTCAGCTTGAGCAAAAAGCTTTGGCCTTTATTCTCCGCTCGTCTCTCGGCTCGTTTGCTTTAATCTGTCGTCCTGAACAAGCCCCGGTCAGAACTGCTTCCTTGGAGACCGGAAATAATTCCTCCTCCGACAACTGTGATTTCCAGTCAGCAATATTCTGACATCACCTTGACAGCGAGGAAGGAGCCAAGTCCCTAACCTCCCTGCACCGAGGAACATGACGAGGTTAATGAGGAAGGTGGGCTTCTTCAACGCTCCGCTGTCTACCAGCACAAGTGCGAAACAGGCTTGTAGGGATGATATAGCCTCTGTGTTTTTTCCTGACCTAACGTATATTCCGCTCTACCCCGGTATTGAGCACTGTATAACAGATAAACCACAGAAACCTTGACTATATTTATGTACATATATATTTTAAGTTACCCATGATTGTCACACACACACTGGGTGTGGCAAAATTATTCTCTGCATTTGACCCATCACCCTTGATCAACCCCTGGGAGGTGAGGGGAGCAGTGAGCAGCAGCGGTGGCCGCGCCCGGGAGTCATTTTTGGTGATTTAACCCCCAATTCCAAGCCTTGATGCTGAGTGTCAAGCAGGGAGGTGATGGGTCCCATTTTTATAGTCTTTGGTATGACTCGGCCGGGATTTGAACTCACGACCTACCGATCTCAGGGTGGACACTCTATCATATATATATATATACATATATATATATATATATATATATATATATATATATATATATATATATATATATATATATAAACCAAAATGGCCGTATTTAGTGTCTGTTTCTCCTTCTGCACTCATACTTAGACTTGGACTTAGACTTTCTGTTATTGTCATTCAAATTTGAACTTTACAGTACAGATAAGAACGAAATTTTGTTGCATAAGCTCATTTTAGTGCAGGATAAAAGAGCAAAAAGGTGCAGATATAAGTAAATAGATTACTGTAAATAAATATATTGCACTTTTGCTTATGCATCCAGGTTTATGGATGTATGTTATATTGTCTTTATATTCCAGCTAGTTAATCCATTTTTGGGGGGAATTGAGGAGATTATTTGAATGCGTTCAAGAGTCTTACGGCCTTAGGGAAGAAACTGTTACAGAACCTGGAGGTTCTGCTACGGAGGCTGTGGAACCTCTTTCTAGAGTCCAGCAGTGAAAACAGTCCTTGGTTGGGGTGGGAGGAGTCTCTGCAGATTTTCTGAGCCCTGGTCAGGCAGCGGCTTTTTGCGATCTTCTGGACAGGAGGAAGAGGAGTCCTGATGATCATTTCCGCCGTCCTCACCACTCTCTGGAGAGACTTCCAGTCTGAGGCATTGCAGGCTCCAGTCCAGACAGAGATGCTGTTGGTCAGCAAGCTCTCTATAGTGCCTCTGTAGAATGTTAAAGTTAAAGTACCAATGATTGTCACACACACACTAGGTGTGGTGAAATTTGTCCCCTGCATTTGACCCATCCCCTTGATCACCCCCTGGGAGGTGAGGGGAGCAGTGGGCAGCAGCGGTGCCGCGCCCGGGAATCATTTTTGGTGATTTAACCCCCAATTCCAACCCTTGATGCTGAGTGCCAAGCAGGGAGGTAATGGGTCCCATTTTTTATAGTCTTTGGTATGACTCGGGGTTTGAGTAGGCTGCCTCGCTCTTTTTACAAGAGCTCCGGTGTGTCGCGTGTGTTTCAATATACACAACTCAAAATATTAGTTGTGTGTGTGTGTGTGTATATATATATATATATATATATATATATATATATATATATATATATATATATATATATATATATATATATATATATATATATATACTCGTCTGTATTTATGTGAGTATGTATATGTGTGTGTATATAAGGGTATATATTTGTAAATATTTATGTATATGTACATATGAATGTGTATATATATGTGTGTGTGTGTGTGTGTATATGTTGTGTATTTAAATGTGTGTATATATGTCATACTTGCCAACCTTGAGACCTCCGATTTCAGGGGGTGGGGGGGCGTGGTCGGGGTGGGGCGGGGGCGTTGTCGGGGTGGGGCGGGGCGGGGTTGGGGGCGTGGCTAAGAGGGGAGGAGTATATTTACAGCTAGAATTCACCAAGTCAAGTATTTCTTATATATATATATATATATATATGAAATACTTGACTTTCAGTGAATTCTAGCTATATATATATATACATATATATATATACATATATATAAAACATGACTGCTGTTGTTGTGTGTTGTTACCGCGCTGGGAGGACGTTAATGAAACTGCCTAACAATAAACCCACATAAGAAACCTAGAACTCGCCCTCGATCATTCTACACTTATAAAGTGTTTGGGCAGGCTTATATTGTGGGAAAGCGGACGTGAATACAGGCTGTTGACATGTCACTCAGGTCCACATGGAGCTGGAGGGGGCGTGGCTTCCAGCTCCGCCTGAATTTCGGGAGATCTTCGGGAGAAAATTTGTCCCGGGAGGTTTTCGGGAGAGGTGCTGAATTTTGGGAGCCTCCCGGAAAATCCGGGAGGGTTGGCAAGTATGATATATGTGTATATATATGTGTACCGTATTTTTCTAACTAAGTCACAGTTTTTTTCATAGTTTGGCCGGGGGTGCTTATACTCAGGAGCGACTTATGTGTGAAATTATTCACACATTACCGTAAAATATCAAATAATGTTATTTAGCCCATTCACGTAAGAGACTAGACGTATAAGATTTCATCGGATTTAGCGATTAGGAGTGACAGATTGTTTGGTAAACGTATAGCATGTTCTATATGTTATAGTTATTTGAATGACTCTTACCATAATATGTTACGTTAACATACCAGGCACGTTCTCAGTCGGTTATTTATGCGTCATATAACGTACACTTATTCAGCCTGTTGTTCACTATTCTTTATTTATTTTAAATTGCCTTTCAAATGTCTATTCTTGGTGTTGGGTTTTATCAAATACATTTCCCCAAAAAATGCGACTTATACTCCAGTGCGACTTATATATGTTTTTTTCCTTCTTTGTTATGCATTTTCGGCCGGTGCGACTTATACTACGGAGCGACTTATACTCCCAAAAAATACGGTATATTTATGTATGTGTATAAATATGTAAATCTGTATTTGTGTATTTTTGTACATATATACATATATATGTGTATGCGTGCACGCTTGCAAATGTGTATATATATGTACAAAACCCAAAACCAGTGAAGTTGGCACGTTGTGTATTTCGTAAATAAAAACAGAATACAATGATTTCCAAATCCTTTTAAACTTATATTGTATTGAATACACTGCAAAGACAATATATTTAATGTTCGAACTGAGAAACTTGATTTTTTTTTTTTTTTTGCAAATAATCAATAACTTAGAATTTAATGGCAGCAACACATTGCAAAAAAGTTGGCACAGGGGTAGGGCTGTGCGATATGGCCTTTTTTTAATATCTCGATATTTTTAGGCCATGTCACGATACACGATATATATCTCGATATTTTGCCTTAGCTTTGAATGAACACTTGATGCGCATAATCACAGCAGTATGATGATTCTATGTGTCTACATTAAAACATTCTTGTTCATACTGTATTAATATATGCTCATTTTAAACTTTCATGCAGAGAGGGAAATAACTAAGTCAATTGACCAAAACTGTATTTATTAAACAGTTATTAAGCAGTGGCACAAACATTCATGTCACCGATTCTGTTCATAACCTTTATGGACAGAATTTCTAGGCGCAGTCAGGGCGTTGAGGGGATCTGGTTTGGTGGCTGCAGGATTAGGTCACTGCTATTTGCAGATGATGTGGTCCTGATGGCTTCCTCCGGCCAAGATCTTCAGCTCTCACTGGATCGGTACGCAGCCGAGTGTGAAGCGACTGGGATGGGAATCAGCACCTCCAAGTCCGAGTCCATGGTTCTCTCCCGGAAAAGGGTGGAGTGCCATCTCCGGGTTGGGGAGGAGATCTTGCCCCAAGTGGAGGAGTTCAAGTACCTCGGAGTCTTGTTCACGAGTGGGGGAAGAGTGGATCGTGAGATCGACAGGCGGATCGGTGCGGCGTCTTCAGTAATGCGGACGCTGTATCGATCCGTTGTGGTGAAGAAGGAGCTGAGCCGGAAGGCAAAGCTCTCGATTTACCGGTCGATCTACGTTCCCATCCTCACCTATGGTCATGAGCTTTGGGTCATGACCGAAAGGACAAGATCACGGGTACAAGCGGCCGAAATGAGTTTCCTCCGCCGAGTGGCGGGGCTCTCCCTTAGAGATAGGGTGAGAAGCTCTGTCATTCGGGGGGAGCTCAAAGTAAAGCCGCTGCTCCTCCACATCGAGAGGAGCCAGATGAGGTGGTTCGGGCATCTGGTCAGGATGCCACCCGAACGCCTCCCTAGGAAGGTGTTTCGGGCACGTCCGACCGGTAGGAGGCCACGGGGAAGACCCAGGACACGCTGGGAAGACTATCTCTCCCGGCTGGCCTGGGAACGCCTCGGGATCCCCCGGGAGGAGCTGGACGAAGTGGCTGGGGAGAGGGAAGTCTGGGCTTCCCTGCTTAAGCTGCTGCCCCCGCGACCCGACCTCGGATAAGCGGAAGAAGATGGATGGATGGATGGACAAACATTCATGTCATTTCAAAACAGAAGTGCAAGATTGTCAGAGACATTTTAAAACAAGCTATAAGTGCACTTTTGTGAATGATGTCACTAAGATGACATATCAAAACAACACTAAATTAAAGTGTGCTTTTTGTACAGAACGCCACTACAATAGTTTAAAACAAATAAAGTGCACATTTGTGCATGAGTTCACACAAGATATTTCAATAACTGTCAAATAAAAATGGACTTCATAATGGGTTCCTGCGGACGTTACAGTATCTCCTTCTGTCGTTAACTTTTTTTTTCATACGGTGTTGATCTGGAAATAGTTGCTTTGGCATTTTGTTGGTGTGGCACCGGCCAGAGATGTTGACAGGCAGAGTTTCAAGCACTCCTCATTCTCTAGCTGGTGACTTTTCAAATGATGCTACATTAGTAGTGCTGCTACTTTTTGTAGCAAAGCTTTTGCCGCATAAATGTTGAACATATTCCCCCTTGAAGCCAAACCACCGCCGGACGATGGACCACATGCTGTTTTTCTTGGGAAATAATTCGTCCTCCATTTGTTACCAGATTCGCACCTTCTCTCTCTCATATTACCACCCACACCTCACAGTTAGCATCACAGCTAACATTACCATGTCGCTACCTCTCTGCTCCGCGGGAGCGTGTGACGTTGCACACGTGACGTATGTAAGAAGGTGCGCTTGGTTTACGTCTATGTGAGAAGGAGAGGCAATAAAGAGTGAGAAATGCATGCCTGCAGCTAAAAGCAACTGTGTGAGAATGTATACTCGAATATCACGATATAGTAATTTTCTATATCGCACAGAGACAAACCCGATATATCGATATACTCGATATATCGATATATCGCCCAGGCCTACACAGGGGCATTTTTACCACTGTGTTACTTGGCCTTTCCTTTTAACAACACCCAGTAAACGTTTGGGAACTGAGGAGACCAAGTTTTGAAGCTTTTCAGGTGGAATTATTTTCTATTCTTACTTGATTTACAGGTTAAGTTGTTCAACAGTCTGGGGGTTTCCGTTGTTTTATTTTACGCTTCATAATGCGCCACACATTTCCAATGTGAGACAGGTCTGGACTACAGGCAGGTCAGTCTAGTACCCGCACTCCTTTACTATGAAGCCACGCTGTTGTAACACATGGCTTGGCACTGTTTTTCTGAAATAAGCAAGGGCGTCCATGATAGCGTTGCTTGGATTATATCACGGACCGTAGATGGTGAAATCCCTAACTTCCTTGCAATAGCTCGTTGAGAAATGTTCTTAAACTGTTCGACAATTTGCTCACAAAGTGGTGACCCTCGCCCCATCCTTGTTTGTGAATGACTGAGCATTTCATGGAAGCTGCTTTTAAACCCAATCTGGCACCCACCTGTTCCCAATTAGCCTGTTCACCTAAATTTTTGTTTCATCTTTGTTTCATCTGACCACATAACTATGTGGTCAGATGAAACAAAAATGTAGCTGTTTGGCCACAATACCCAGCAATATGTTTGGAGGAAAGGTGAGGCCTTCAATCCCACGATCACCATGCCTACGGTCAAGCATGGTGATGGTAGTATTATGCACTGGGCCTGTTTTGCTGCCAATGGAACTGGTGCTTTACAGAGAGTAAATGGGACAATGAAAAAGAAGGATTATCTCCAAATTCTTCAGGACAACCTAAAATCAGCAGCCCGGTGGTTGGGTCTTGGGCGCAGTTGGGTGTTCCAACAGGACAATGACCCCAAACACACGTCAAAAGTGGTAAAGGAATGGCTAAATCAGGCAAAAATTAAGGTTTTAGAATGGCCTTCCCAAAGTCCTGACTTAAACGTGTGGACAATGCTGAAGAAACAAGTCCATGTCAGAAAACCAACACATTTAGCTGAACTGCACCAATTTTGTCAAGAGGAGTGGTCAAAAATTCAACCAGAAGCTTGTCAGAAGCTTGTGGATGGCTACCAAAGGTGCCTTATTGCAGTGAAACTTGTCAAGGGACATGTAACCAAATATTAACATTGCTGTTTGTATACTTTTGACTGAGCAGATTTGGTCACATTTTCAGTAGACCCATAATAAATTCATAAAAGAACCAAACTTCATGAGTGTGTTTTGTGACCAACAAGTATGTGCTCCAATCACTCTATCAAAAAAAAAAAAGAGTTGTAGGAATTATTGAAAACTCAAGACAGCCATGACATTATGTTCTTTACAAGTGTATGTAAACTTTTGACCGCAACTGTAAGTGAACAGTCCATTGACACTTTGTTTCATGATAATGGTTTTTGGCGTGGATGTGTGTTCACACGCTACTGACGCAGCATCAGGAACAACTGGTTTATTGTCTTGCTCATGGGAACTTGGACTAGGAATGAAACACGGCGTCTCATCCGTGCCCGTGATCGAGTCGTTTCTAACGGACGTCTGGTTTCATGGTTGCCGTCGGCGACATACTCTGGCGGTCCTTCCTTGTATGATGTTGATGAACGAGTCGTGGCAGCAAACACAAATACTGGTCAGAATAGTTGAAGAGTGGTGATTGCTGCTCTTCCACCAACTTCAAGACTGTCCTGTTTCCTCACAAGGCTTTGGTCTTCCTGACGCACACATCCATACTGAAAGATCGATACTTCTGATACTTTAGTTCAGAGGTGTCCAAAATTTTTCCACCAAGGGCCGCACACTGAAAAGTCAAATATAAGTGGGGGCCATTTTGATAAAAACAGACATTGTGTCAGCTTTGTATTATAGATGACTGAGTATACTTGTCAGGTTTACAGTTTTGTTATGTTTTGAGTTTTTCCTCTGTCTTTATTTCCTGTAAGCGCTCTTATTTTGTCTTTATTTCCTGCTTGTATCCCTGAGTGCTTTTAAAGTTAAAGTTAAAGTTAAAGTACCAATGATTGTCACACACACACTAGGTGTGGCGAGATTATTCTCTGCATTTGACCCATCACCCTTGATCACCCCCTGGGAGGTGAGGGGAGCAGTGGGCAGCAGCGGTGGCCGCGCCCGGGAATCATTTTGGTGATTTAACCCCCAATTCCAACCCTTGATGCTGAGTGCCAAGCAGGGAGGTAATGGGTCCCATTTTTATAGTCTTTGGTATGACTCAGCTGTGGCTGATTGGCACCTGGCCACACCTGGTGTCAATCAGCCAGCTACTATTTAGACCTGCTTTTCTCTCCAGTCAGTGCTGGAGTATTGTCAATGTCGCTAATGATGGTCGAGGTCAGTGTCATTTATACTTGTCGATGTCATTTATACTTGTCGTTGTAGCTCTGTCTACTTCTGTTCATTCGGCTCATGTCATAGTTCATCCTGCTCGTTTCTTGCCACGTGAGTTTTGTTTATTCGTGTCAGAGTAAGTGTTTTTGTTTCTTGTTCATAGTTTAGCTTTTGTGCTAGTTTCTGTTCATAGCCAAGTTTGTTCTCCGCCTTGTGCGCGCCTTTTGTTTGTACCCTTTTGTTTGTTTCTTGTTATAGAGTTAAATTAAATCATGTTTTCCTGCTCAATGCCTGCCGCCATCTCTGCATCTTGGGGTTCGTCACCTACACCCTGTGACAATACTATTATTATTTTAGAACATTTCAATTTTTCTCATTACATACCGATTTTTTTGCTCTTTTTTGTTACATTTTTACTGTCGCTTTTATATTATGATTTTGTAAGTGAGTCAAAAATCCAAAAATATTAATGTTCAGTTACATATTTAACAGTGTTTATTATTGTTGTTGTGATTTTTCAAAGTAATAATTAATTAATTCAATAGTTAAAATTATTTGATATTTTTATTAACTAACTAAACTATGTTTATATTATAAGTATATTTTAATTTAAATTTTGAGAGCCCAAGGCTGTATACTGAAAGTCAAGTATAGGGGAGCATTCTGATATTTTTTCAAATCAGTGAAAAAAAAATACAAAAACAGATTTTATATATTTAATAAAGACAAAAGTTTTTTTTTAAATATTTTTACTGTTATTTTGATATTATTTTCATCAGTCAAAAAAATTACTTAAAGTTAAAGTCAAAGTACCAATAATTGTCACACACACACTAGGTGTGGCGAAATTATTCTCTGCATTTGACCCATCACCCTTGATCACCCCCTGGGAGGTGAGGGGAGCAGTGGGCAGCAGCGGTGGCCGCGCCCGGGAATCATTTTTGGTGATTTAACCCCCAATTCCAACCCTTGATGCTGAGTGCCAAGCAGGGAGGTAATGGGTCCCATTTTTTATAGTCTTTGGTATGACTCGGGGTTTGAGTAGGCTGCCTCGCTCTTTTTACAAGAGCTCCGGTGTGTCGCGTGTGTTTCAATATACACAACTCAAAATATTAGTTGTGTGTGTGTGTGTGTGTATATATATATATATATATATATATATATATATATATAGGTAATGGCTCCCATTTTTATAGTCTTTAGTATGAACAGATATTGTATGTATTTAAAGACAAAACATTGTGTTATAGGTGACTAAGTATATATAGTAATCATAATGATAATAATAATATGATTGTGTAACTGCATAACCTAGTGTGTCAACTCTGCCTGTAGACAAATTAATTTTCTTTTACATATTTAACAGTGTTTATTATTGTTGTTGTTGTTTTTCTCACCTAATTCTTAAGTTAGAAATATTTTATTTTTGATTAACTTACTAACTAAACTTTGCTTATATTTTAAGTACATTTTACTTTTATTTTTGAGAGTTTCTAATATTTTAGACCAGGGCCGCATACGGAAAGTTAACCTGTGTGTGTGTGTGTGTGTGTGTGTGTGTGTGTGTGTGTGTGTGTGTGTGTGTGTGTGTGTGTGTGTGTGTGTGTGTGTGTGTGTGTGTGTGTGTGTGTCTGTGGACACCTGACTTGCTAAGATAAGATCGTAATGTGAGATTTGGAAAAGAGGAATGTTCAATTCAACGAAGCAAAAAAAAAAAAAAAAATTCGAATATGTTGAAAAAGATAGCATGTCGTTATTCGTATCAGAAATGTTTTCAAGCAGGCAGAGGAAAAGCTACGGTGGAGCTCGCGAAGTAACGATTAACGGTATAAATGATAAGACGCGATCTAAGTCCTGACCATTCGTATTTCCGTTTTAAAATGAATGTCGTAAAACCGTGACTGATAAATGTACTTTGATAAAACCACAGATTGGTGACAATGCTCATTCACTGTCGAAACAAGCTGACGCTAACATGAATACAAGAGGCATTAACGTCCTTCCCCATCACAAACATCATAATGATAACCGTGATCATCATTGGTTTTTTTTTATAAACAGGTTAAAAATATATCCGTTTTTTTCAAAGCAAAAACTGTTCTCAACTGTAAAATTTGCGGAGTCAACATCAACATATCGTAATGTTGGATACATCCTGACTGTATGTTGTTTTTTTTATGCTGAATTCTTGGCAACCATTGCTGCCGGTATTTTATCGTAAATTGTGTGGATTTTTTAAATATATATTTTTTAACAGTAGGTAACTTGGTGAAGCAGTTGGAGCGTATCCAAACATTTATCCATGAAAATAAGAAGAAGCATCTGGAGGTTTATTATAAATATTGTGCATTATTATCACATTACATCATAAAACTACTGTACTGCTAATATTTATTATCCAAAAGTTTGTTTTCATTTTTAAACGGCATGTTACAAGTTAAAATTTAGATTTTTTGGGGGGATGGGGGGAGTCTAGTGTACGTTAGGAAACCTTGTGGCTATCAAGCATTTGGCCCAATGGTTGGCACGCTCGTCTCTCATGCGGAAACAGAAAGCAGGGACCGAACCAGTTTTGCAATACGTGTTTTTCAAAGTACGATCTGCGTGACTGAACCAATTAAACTCGTCAATCCTTACCGCCAAACTACGTCTTGCCGACCTTGAAATTTCTTGGAATTTGATGACACAATTGTAATTATTGGCAAAGCAATGCGTTTGGACTTTCAAGAGGTGTTCGCCTACTGCTTTGTTACGTTCGGTGTTCATCTCTGATCCCAGGATGCAGGGACGGCAGGCAAAGTGTGAGTAGATGTATTTAATAAGAAAAAGACAGGAAGTAGAGCAGAAATTAGAGATGCGCGGATAGGCAATTTATTTCATCCGCAACCGCGTCAGAAAGTCGTCAACCATCCGCCATCCACCCGATGTAACGTTTGATCAGAACTGCACCCGCCCGCCATCCGCCCGTTGTTATATATCTAATATTAATTAAAAAAAAAAAAAAAGGGTGAAAACTACGCGAATTGTACCTTGTGCAGACAAGATTTTTCGATCGGACACGGAGGAATTAGCGATGTAAAAGACCACGTTGGGACAAAAAAACACAAGTCTAATGCCGTTGCTAGCGATACAAGTGGAAAACTTTCAACGTTTTTCGTCGCCCAAACAGATTCTTTGGATGTGATAAATGCCGAAGTTTTATTTACGGAGGCAATAATTGAGCATGGACTTCCAATCGCACTGGCTGATCACATGGGACAGTTAATAATGTAATGCAACCTTTAAAAATCATTACGCGGTGATCGCGATCCCAAAAATAAACTTTTCTTGCATGATAATGTCCAGAAAAATTTGCTTTATATTACTATAGAGTCCTTTTAACGAATGAGTTTGATGGTTTATCACAAACCTTAAATGAAATTCCATGGCCACCGTCCTGCTCTCTATATCAACCAGGGTGAGCCCCACCCCTTTTGTGAGCGCACTGCGCGCGGAGTGACCCCTGTTACGCGCCCCCGGCAACAGGGGTGGCAAGCAGGTAAGCTGCGCGGGCGGAGCGCGCGGAGAGACCCATGTTACGAGCCCCCTGCCACGGGGGTGGCGGGCAGGTAAGCTGCTTACCTGCTGCGCGTGACGCCGGCCGCGGCGAAAGCGGACGAGGCGGGGTGTCGGTGCGGTGGGCGCGGTAGTGACCCTGGACGTGCGTCGGGCCCTTCTCGCGGATCGCCTCAGCTACGGCTCCCGGTGGGGCCCTCTCGGGGGAAGGGGCCTCGGTCCCGGACCCCGGCGAGGCGTCCCTTCTCCGCTCCGTAAAAGTGTCCATCTCTTTTCTTTTTTTTTCTTCTGTTGTGGCATATGCTGCAGGTGCCTGCTCGTTTTTCGTATGTGGGTAACAACATTTAACTATGTATATATATTTCCCAATTGGTTTAACTGCCACCCGCAAAAAAAAAAAAAAAAAAAAAATCTAATTAATCCGCCCGACCCGACCCGCGAGCGGATAAAATCTTATTTTTTTAAATTTCATCCGCCCGATCCGCGGATAATCCGCGGACTCCGCGGTTGTGTCCGCAAACCGCGCATCTCTAGCAGAAATAAAGGCGCTGGAAGTGAATAAAAATGTGTGGTATTCCCCTCCTCCTTTAGAGCGTAACATTGTACATCTTTAACAAGCCTCAAACGCACAAGCTAAAATAAGACGTAAGACTTGCCATTCTTCCTTCTGCACTTTTCCCATCTGGCCCCTCCGGGCATGGCAGGAGACCGCGACTGTGAGCCATCTGACAGTCCTGGTCCTTGGCAAGCAGGACCTCAGAACAGACAAGCCTCGTCTGACCCACAATGCACCTCCCCGGAGATGCTCACGTCACTGCCGGGGGGGGTGAGCGACGCTTCAAGTCGAGTGTCGCATTCGACGGAGGAGAAGTACTTTTACTGCACACAGTATGTACTTACAGAATTGGTACTTCTAAATCAGTGGTTCTCAAACCTTGTTTTCGCCAAGTACCACCATAGTGACCGTAGTAGGCCTAAGTTATAATTAAAAAAAGTTGTATTTATCAAGTATAATTAATATTTGTGTAACATTATGCACAGTTTGAACAGTAACACTGTGTTTGAATATTTCATTAAGGGATTCTTTGGCGTACCAAGAGATACAGCCCGCGTACCGTTTGATAATCACTTTGGTAAATTATTTCCGTCTGTGTGGAGGTGCGCTCAGCGCAGCGCACTGATGAATGCGCATTGGAGTAGGCCCGGGCCGTGATAAGTAATATTGATAATAATATTAATAGTAAACGGATAATTTTTTTGGTGGAATCTTATACGTGTGAATGTTTGGACTTTCACACAATAATAATAATAATAATAAATAGATTATTTTTGGTGTGGAATCTTATGTGTGAATGTTTGGGCAATCATACAATAATAATAATAATAATAATAATAATGATGATAATAATATAAATAATAATAACAAATACATTATTTTTTGGGTGTATAATCGTATATGTGTGAATTATTGGGCAGTCACACAACAATAATAATAATAATAATAATAACAAATAGATTTATTTTTTTGGGTGTATAATCATATATGTGTGAATGCTTGGGCAGTCACACAATAATAATAATAATAATAATAGATTATTTTTTGTTTAGAATATTATGTGTGAATGTTTGGGCAGTCTCACATTAATAATAACATTATTAATAACAATAATAAATACATATTTTTCGGTGTAGAATCTTATATGTGTGAAAGCTTGGGCAGTCACACAATCATAATAATAATAATATTAATAATAATAAAAAAATATATATAATAATAATAATAATAATAAATAGATGATTTTTGGTGTAGAATCTTATCGATAATTAAAAAGCTTGATGTAAACACTTAATTTGCTGTTTTAATACATAATTGCCATGTTTGCAAGCATCTTACTAAACACTTTTGCAGAAGCGGTAGCTGGAACATGATTTTTCAATCCCTCCAGGTCATTCTTGTAAGCTCTCACTCAGCAACATGTTTGACAGGTTCCCGGCGAGGGTGCTGCACTTATATTGAAGAGAATTTCTATTAAGAAATCAATTCCATCTACAAGAAAGTGCAGCGGCCTCGCCGACCGCCTCCTGTAAATCATCACAGCAGATATCGTTTGTGGCCGGGATTTATGGCGGCGATGTCTTGGAGAGCATCTGTCAGCTTCCAGGCTGATTGGGAGGCGGCTCGGTGCACGTGGGGAAAAGAGTCATGGCAGTCGGAGAGTCTACTTTTCAGACATGTCAGAATAATTTTGTTCAAAGCTACATCCTTCTACACCCGGGGTGTCCAAACTTTTTGACTCGAAGGCCGCATCGGGGCTAAAAAAAAATTTGACCAAGGGCCAAAAGCCAACTGCATGTAATATATATACATATACATATACATATACAGCTGTTTTTTCCCTTGGCCTCAGTCTGGATGTCCTCTCCAGGGGCCCAGGCTTAGACCAATTTTTTTTTCTCACCCCCCCCCCCCATTATTTACCTATATCTCACCTTTTTTGAAAGGGGCGCCGGAAGTTGGCAGACCCGTCAGCGATCCTGTTCTGTCTCCCTGTAATGTTTGTCTGATCTTGAATGGGATTGTGCTGAAAATTTTAATTTCCCCTCGGGGATTAATAAAGTATTTCTGATTCTGATATACATGTATGTATGTATGTATGTATGTATGTATGTATGTATGTATGCATATATATATATATATATATATGTATATGTATGTACGTATGTATGTATATATATATATGTGTCCCGACGGGATCACTACCTTATCGTGGTGGGGCACTTTGTGCGTCTCCATGACCCCTAGAGCTATGTCGGCTGGAGTCTTGTACTCCTGGCAGGGTTACCCAAGCCGAACAGGTTGAAGGGTAGAGTCCAGACTAAGTGATCCCGAAGACCTCAACGGTGGAGCAGGCAGAAGATGTTAGCAGTGAGAAGCACCACAATGGCTGTAAAAGTGGACGAAGGCTAAGGGAGCACACCCTGACAGAAAAGCAAGCTGGTGGCGGCACGCTTTGAGGTGGTTTCCCAAAAACCTGGATTCCGGCAGCTTCCTGCAGTTGTAAGAAGATGCCGGTTGTCTAGGGTCTCCCTTGCCACTGGAACCATCTTCTTACAATCAAGGCAGTGGCGTTGGGGAAAGTGCACCCCTCATGCCACTCTAAAAAAACATCATTGCGCAGGTATCTTCTTTACCTGAGTCTCCGACCTCAAAAGTCTGGCTGCGATGGAGCGTCCAGTAACGGGGGCAGGTTTGAATGAGCTGGAAGCTCTTAGCTGGAACTCTGCACGTCAGCGGCACAGGACAACGGTCGTTAGCAGCTGGGATTGAGTGGCAGCTGTTTCCGACAGACTCCTGTGCGTCTGAGCAGCCCCTATTTAGGGACCGCACTGCTCACCCCAATTGGGGAAAGGCCTAGAAAAGGTGGCCTAAAGATTGCCCACTCAACACAGTACCCGGGCAGGAAACCGCACCTGTCGGGACATTCCATTACACGGTCGAAATACAAAGATAATACCATTTAGAATTGCAGCATGGAACATAAGGACACTCCTGGATGCCAGTCCGGACAGACCACAACGCAGAACAGCACTTGTTGCCAGCGAGCTAAAGCGCTACAATGTGGATGTGGCAGCACTCAGTGAGACCCGATTCCTCGAGGAAGGCTCACTCAATGAAGTAGGAGAGGGTTATACATTATTTTGGAAAGGATACCCCATGGGTGGACCACACCTTCACGGAGTTGGTTTTGCAGTCAAGAACAGCCTTCTGCTCAAGCTCACAGAATCACCAGTGGGTGTCAGTGAAAGGCTCATGACTCTTCGCAT
>NC_084548.2:57775000-57815000 GCF_033978685.3 Nerophis lumbriciformis
TGACCATAAGGCGCTCCGGATTATAGGGCGCACTGCTGTTGAGCGGTTCCATTCAGGTTTATTTTCATACAAAAGGCGCACCGGATAATAAGGCGCATTAAAGGGGTCATATTATGATTTTTTTCTACATTTAAAACACTTCCTTGTGGTCTACATAACATGTAATGGTGGTTCTTTGGTCCATGTTTTACAGACCACCTTCAAGTCGATTTCTGACCGTCTCTTTAGGAGGGCGGCCTTTTTTACGCGCCTCCACTTCGACAGCGTCTTCTCCCTGTCACCTTTATTGTAGCAGTAGTTTTTAGCGCTTCCATAGCGAGTCTATACTGGCAGATTTAAGTTAGAACAGTAGGCTACTTTGTATTAGAAATGACAACAGCGGACAATGAATGCCCCACAATAGGATAGAGAACAAGAGGGAGCTTATTGACTACAGCACATTTTAGGGACTTATGCAGATCCCAAATACACATCAGCAGGTACCAATAGGTATAAGAAAAGTCGGTTTTGCATTATATTGCAAAACAAAACGCCAGGTAATATGTCTCCTAAAAGGTATATTTTGGTGTCCTTCTACACACACACCATAATATGTTGAAGCACAGTACGTGTGACTATGGTAGCCGTAATGCTCCAACAATCCATCAAGCGGTGCGGCTTCGTAGCTTCCCAAAGTCGTATTAAAACATTGTGACAGATTTTTGAGCGCCGTGTGTAATGTTCTACGTCAGGGGTGTCAAACTCAAATACAGAGGGGGCCAAAATTTAAAACTGAACAAAGCCGCGGGCCAAGGTTGAACAAATTAACCTTTTAATAGGGACCCAAACAATTTTGCATTGAATATTGAACAAGCAAGGCTTATATAACTTTATAGTGACATGCAAAATCGAGTTTCAAATAATAATAATAATAATTAAAAAAATATCAATGGCATATCAAATACAATTTAAATAAAAATTGAATGCCTCTTTTGTATTTGCAGCCTTCTGAGGTAAATATCAACAATAACTTTTTCCACAGGCTAATAAATTTGAAAATAAAATAACAATGAATAAAACAACCATTCAAAACTTTAAACTGCTCAGTTTGCAACACACTGATCTAATCTGATGTGCCCAAGCCAGATACCTGTCATCTCTTCTTGGGCTTTGAGCTGAGGCAACCTTCATTATCAAACGAAGGTGTTAATCAGTCATTATATCTCGTCCACCCAGACCACAGTCTTGAGGGCGTGCCTGAAATGCACTGTCTTTAACGTCCTCTACAAGCTATCGTCACGTCCGCTTTTCATCCATTCTAACATCGTTCAGACCCAGTCACAAGATATGTGCGGCTTCTGTACGCACACACGTGCGAATGCAACGCATACTTCATCAACAGCGATACAGGTTACACTGAAGGTGCCAGTATAAAAAACTTAACACTATTAGAAATATACGCCACACTGTGAATCCACACCAAACGAGTTCGTGCTGCAAAGGGTTCTGGGTATTTGCTCTGTTGTGTTTATGTTGTGTTACGGTGCGGATGTTCTCCCGAAATGTGTTTGTCACTCTTGTTTGGTGTGGATTCACAGTGTGGCGTATATTTATAACAGTGTTAAAGTTTTTTATACTGGCGCCCTCAGTGTAACCTGTATCGCTGTTGATGAAGTATGCGTTGCATTCAATTATGTGTGCGTGCCGAAGCCGCACATGTTATGTGACTGGGCTAGCACTCGTTGGACTGGCTGAAAAGCAGACCTGACGGTTTTCGGGAGTGGCGCTGAAGTTTGAAAGACTCCTGGGAGGGTTGGCAAGTATTAGAATTAGCGGTGAATGCGGTGTTACCGTGGCGCCGCCGCAATATATAATCGGCGGGCCAGCTTTAGTGTTAATTTGATATTGCCTCAAGGGCCAAGTGAAATTACACGGCGGGCCAAATATGGCCCGCGGGCCAGAGTTTGACACCCATGTTCTACGTTCTCCATGAAACAAAGGTTTGCTGTTGCTTGCTAACCTATACTTGTTAGCGTCATTTAATGAACTGGCGTCTACCTGCAGTACACACCTATATCGTATGTGTGACTGCCATCTACTGGTCACACTTATCATTATGCCATGTGTCAAATGAAATTGCTTGGAGCTGGGTAAGCACAACCAGAATGAATCCATACATAAGGCGCACTGGGTCATAATAGGGTCTATTTTTTGATTATATGTTTTACAGTGAGTAGAACATTTGATTCCAACGCCTTTTGACTCAGCCTCGGTGTCTCGCTGTGGGCGGATGAGTGGACCGGTCCTCCTGTCCATAACTTTTAGTCACCGGCTCGTCAAGAGTGTGTTAAAAGGCGTCCGAGTGGGTGAACCAACACGTGTCCAACGCTCTTTGGAGCTGCTCCACTTAGCATCACTAAGCCTACTTAATGACGCGCTCTGTCCAACGCTGATACCACGCCGTGTCGCCTACACACGCGGAGAACCACACGCACTGACCTGACCACCGCACAATGGTCATTGTCCACACAACGCGGACTCATCGTCATCACGTGATCTGCTTTTGTTCAAAACGGGAGCAAACATTACTGCTCAGAAAGAAGCCAACTGGTCACATGCTGTGATTTATTCATAGCTGTCATGTCCGCCGTCATTATTCCAGAGACGGCATTGTGTGTATTCAGTGTGTTAAGTACTGTATTATAATCATGATCATACATGACAGTTTGCTCTCTATCATTACCGTAAACTCCAGACTGTAAGCTGCTACTTTTTTCTTACGCTTTGAATCCTGTGGCTTATAAAACGGTGCGGCTAATTTATGGATTTGTCTTTGCCATAGTGTCCTTCCATTGAATGCTTTAACCCAGTGGTTCTCAACCTTGTTGGAGGTACCGAACCCCACCAGTTTCATATGTGCATTCACCAAACCCTTCTTTAGTGAAAAATAAAATGTTTTTTTTTTTTTCAAATTCAAGACAAAATAATATGTTTTAGGTAACGCTTTAGTATGGGGAACATATTCTAAGTAACAAAGACTTAATTTAGAGTTTTTTGGACACTAGGGGAACATATTCTAAGTAACAAAGACTTAATTTAGAGTTATTTGGTTAGGGTTAGGGTTAGAGGGTTAGGGCCAGGGTTAGGGTTATAATAAGGCCATGCCGAATAAGGCATTAATAAGTACTTAATAATGACTAGTTAAGAGATAATATGTTACTAATTTGCATGTTAATAAGCAACTAATTAATGGTGAATTTAATCCCCATACTAAAGTGTTACCATGTTTTATTACTGGTGCACAAAATGAACCGTGCATGAACATCACCTTGTTCAAAGAACAAAACCAACACAGTGCATAAACTCATAACAAATTACACACATACAAATCAGTGTGACTTCTGCTGTTGCCGTATCCGTAGTACGCCGATAGGGAGAAGTTTTTATTTACACGAGGAGTCGGGTGTGTCTTGACCTCCGCCGAACCCCTGAGCCCAACTCACTGAACCCCTAGGGTTCGATCGAACCCAGGTTAAGAACCACTGCTTTAACCGGAAGTAGAAGTGCTGTTCCCTAACCCTAACCCAAACACTAAATCATGTTATTTTTGAATACTTTTATAACTGATAACAGTAAAATTAGATTTACAGCCCCAAAATCTTATTATTGTTATAATTTCGATGTCCCTCCCTCCACCGTTTGACCAATTAGAAAGTATGTGAGTGTGTCACATCCAGTTTGCCAGTTGCGTACCGCCCTCTTCGTCTGGCTACTGCCACTGGTAAAGTTACTAAACATGTCAGACTTAAATAAATCTAAAAGGTGTTGTTACGGTTCTCAACTTATTCATGACAATGTCAGGAGCGAAACGAGATTTTGTATCGAGGGTGCCTTTGAAAGATGGAGACGATTGAAAGCGGAGAAGATTTTTTTCATCTGACGCCAGACTTGCTAATTTCCTCCTTGATAGGTAAGTCAGGCATTTATGTTTTCTTATTACTTGTAATACATGGAAATGGACATTTGGTAAATAAACTATATTGTCCAATACAGTCTATGATATTGTTTAACAAAGCTAGTAAGTTTGTGCAACGAATGCTTAGCATGCTAGCCCGGTCAATGACACATCGACATACAGGCTAACGGGGGAAATATATGCCCGTTAGCCTGTATGTCGATGTGTCATCCAACTTATAGGGAAAAATATATTTTCGAAAAATATAAACTATGTGGGTATGGGTAGTGTCAGTGCCTATTTCGTTCCCAATATGCAGATATGCTAAGGAAAGCTTAGTTAATTGCGGTTTCTGGTACTGTATGTGCACCAACACATACAGTATGGGGTGGTATTTGCTTGGCACAATATAATGCATTACATGTAATGGTTTTCTACATTGTGTATTGACATGGTAGTAGGCTATACGATTTATGTGTAACATAGTTTTTGCGTAATGTGGGTGGGCTCATAGAATCGCACTCTGCACAGAAAGGTGGTGATTGATTGAGTTTAGTTTATTTCCAACATGAACACACTTACAATATAAGACATCACACATAATTTCATATCATTTCTCTTTACATCATGTCCGAAAAGGAGTAGGATGAAGCAAAGCTTATTTAATCCTACCCCTCTCCCACTTCAGAGAATTTACAAACACATATGTTCATTTACTGTCTTCCTTTTGTAACACAATTACATCAGTGAATGATTAATACAGCAGTTCTTGCAATATATAGTTAAGTCAGTCATGATAATAATACTGAGATGAAAAATATCCCGTTTTCAATAAGGTTGAAGGTATTTCTCATAATTCTTCTTCCTTGTACTTTGTAAGCACCATTAATTTGAACAACCTCTTAACTGGATCATATCAGTACATTGTTTAACTGTGTTGCTTAATCCATTCCATAGTTTAATTCCACGTACTGATATGCTAAAGGTCTTAAATGTTTTATGTGCATACACATGTTTTAAGTTAGTTTTTCCTCTAAGGTTATATTTAGTTAAGAAGAATTGTTGTACATTCTTGGGTAGCTGGTTATAGTTTGCTTTGTACATGATTTTAGCAGTTTGCAATTTTACCAAATCGTTTAATTTAAATATTTTTTATTCATTAAATAAAGTGTTTTTGTGGTCTCTATATCCAACATTATCTAGGGCTGGGCGATATGGCCTTTTATTAATATCTCGATATTTTTAGGCCATGTCACGATACACGATACATATCTCGATATTTTGCCTTAGCCTTGAATGAACACTTGATGTATATAACCACAGCAGTATGATGATTCTATGTGTCTACATTAAAACATTCTTGTTCATACTTCATTAATATATGCTCATTTCAAACTTTCATGCAGAGAGGGAAATCACAACTAAATCAATTTACCAAAATGGTATTTATTAAACAGTTATTAAGCAGTGGCACAAACATTCATGTCATTTCCAAAACAGAAAGTGCAAGATTGTCAGAGACATTTTAAAACAAGCTATAAGTGCACTTTTGTGCATGATGTCACTAAGATGACATATCAAAACAACACTTAATTAAAGTGCACTTTTTGTACAAAACGCCACTACAGTAGTTTAAAACAAATAAAGTGCACTTTTGTGCATGATGTCACACAAGATATTTCAATAAGTGTCAAATAAAAATAAGCTGCATAATAGGAAATCAAATAATGTATGTCCTTCGCTATGTGGTAGGTTACTGCGGACGTTATCTCCTTCTGTTGTTGACATTTTTTTTTATACGGTGTTGATCTGGAAATAGTTGCTTTGGCGTTTTGTTGGTGTGGCACCGAACGGAGATGTTGACATGCAGAGTTTCAAGCACTCCTTTTTCTCTAGCGGGTGACTTTTCAAATGATGCTACATTAGCAGTGGTGCTACTTTTTGTAGCAACGCTTTTGCCGCATATCTGTTCAACATATTCCCCCTTGAAGCCAAACCACCGCCAGACGATGGACCCCGTGCTGTTTTTCTTGAGAATTAATTCCTCCTTCATTTGTTACCAGATTCGCACCTTCTCTCTCTCGTATTACCACTCGCACCGCACCGTTAGAATCACAGCTAACGTTACCATGTCGCTACCTCTCTGGTCCGCGGGAGCGTGTGACGTTGCACACGTGACGTATGTAAAAAGGTGTGCTTGTTTTAAGTCTCTGTGAGAAGGAGAGACAAGAAAGAGTGGGAAACGCATGCAGTGTAATGCCCGCAGCTAAAAGCAACTGCGTGAGAACGTATACTCGAATATCACGTAATAGTCATTTTCTATATCGCACAGAGTATATCGATATATCGCCCAGCCCTAAGTCTAACTGATCCTGTTTGCAACACGGTTAGTCAATGAAGTGCACATTTGTAGTTATTTCCCCATATTTCTACACAATAGCTCAGATATGGTAACACTAGTGAGCAGTAGAGAATATGGAGTGATTTTTGGTCCAAAACACATTTGCTTTGTTCATTATTTAAATATTTCTTGCCACTTTATGTTGCATATTTTTATATGAGATTTCCAGTTAATTTCATCATCTATTATTACACCCAAAAATCTAGTTTATTTTACCTTTTCAATGTCTACGCCGTCTATTTGTATTTGTGTATGATGCTCTTTTGATGTGTGTACATGGAAGAGAATGCAGTGCAACATGGAGTTATGCTGAACGAAATGTGGCGGTAATTTTACTGTTGGCCTTGGCTTGCCATCAAAGTAGACCTATGCGATATATAATATATTATTATATATTATTATTTATAATTATTTCGATGATGGTCTTTGTGGTCAAACCAGACATTTTAGCAGGGTAATGCCAACAACTGTCCCGAGTCCCGACTAAAATATTGCTGCGTAACTTTACAAATACATTTGGCTAATCGGCATCAGTAAAATGTGGCATAATTACTTAGTAAACCATCTTGCAAGAAGCATAAACAAGAGAAACCTACAGCGTCGATTGTCATTTGAAGTTCCTTGGAGTAGGATTCGGATTCGGCTGCGTATCAGGCAACCTCAGTCAGGGAGAGTGGGAGGGGACTACAGAATTTTGACCGTTATTGCAGTACCATTTCTGGCCACATTACTACATATGGCACCTTTTTAAGTTTTACAATATAAACAAAACAATTCTTGCTTACTAAAGTGTCCCATGTGTGATGTCTGTAGGAGTGTTTTTATGCATATTTGTACATGCTAACGTAATGTAATGACACTAGCATCTTTAGCATTAGCTATTATGCTAACACGTTTACAAGTGTTTGCGTTAGTATTATTAATTTACAATGTCATTCTTTTTGTATTGTTTCAGTTTCGTAAATTCACCAGAATGTCAGCGTGGCATTATTGAGTCTGTTTAGCTGATTGGAGAGCTAGCTTCCGCAGCTAGTGGGTCCATTACGATGACTTCTGTTTTGTTTGATCAGCCGTTTTACTGCCGTGTGGAAACTATTAAGGTATGTAAATAAACATTTACAGAATCTTTCTGTGTAAATAACTAAATTTCACAACGTATATATTGTATCTGCGACTTATAGTCCAGTGCGGCTAATATATGGAAAATATATGTTCCCTAACATTTAGTGGGTGCGGCTTATATACCAGTGTACTCTATAGTCTGAGAAATATAGTACTTTTCTTAGTTTCTGTATTTATTTCCTGTCTAGCACTTTTCATTTTAGTTTTCCACTTCCTGTTTGCCTTAATCCATTTTCTTGTGGGTTTTTTACCTGTACCTGGTTGCCAATCAGGATGCTTGCTTTGTTTGCTGTGCGCTTCACAGTCTTTGCTCTTTGTGCACTTCCAATCTCCACATCTTTGTTTTTTGTAAGGAAATATAGTTTTACCTGTACTATGCCTGCTGTCTAAGCATCTTGGGGTTCCAGACCAACAGAACACAACAATTTCCAACATCTGATTTTACAACCCAACATCCATAGGCAGATTGTGGACTCAAAACTGCACCTTACATACTTCCCCACATTCTGGAAATTAAAAGGCCATATGTTTTGGCAAGAAGCTTGTTTGCAACACATATAAAACTCGTCAACATTTTATTTTGTTTATTGTTTTTCTGTGAAATAAAATTTCAGGTTGCGAGCACTTCTGAATTTTAAAGTCAAAATTATGTGTCCAATCGTGATTAATCAAAATTTTAAAGTGTGAATAATCGTGACTAATGAAAATTCATAAGTGGAATAATCGTGATATCAAAATTAAAAAGTGTGTATAATTGTGATTAATCAAAATAAAAAGTGGTATTAATTGTAACTAACTAAATTTCATAAGTGGGATTAATCGTGATATCAAAATTCAAAAATGTGTATAATTGTGATTAATCAAAACTAAAAAGTGTAAATAATTCAAAAGGGTTATTATCTCGATTAATACCACTTCTGAATGAATCCAAATTTAAAAGTGTAATCAATCTTAACTAATTGAATTTCTTAAGTGGGATTAATCGTGATATTAAAATTCAAAGGTGTGTCAAATTGTGATTAATTAATATAAAGAACTGTGATTAATTGCGATTAATCAACGTTATCACCGTCACTCACACCTATGAATTTTAAAGTCAAAGGTATGATCAATCGTGAATAATCAAAAATTCAAAAGTGTGATTAATCGTAACTAATGAAAGTTCTTAGTGGTATTAATCGCGATTCAAATTTCAAAAGTGTGAGTAATTATAATTAAAAAAAAGTGTGATTAGGTGTAATTATTAAAATTCATAAGGGTTCTTATCACGCTTAATAACACTTATGAATTTTAAAGTCAAATGTATGATTGATTGTGATTAATCAAAATTTGTGGTTAACTGTAACTAATCAAAATTCATAAGTGTGAATAATCATTAAATAAAAATTCAATAGCGTACAATTGTGATTCATCAAAATTAAAAAGTGTGATTAATTGTGATTAATCAAACTTCATCAGGGGTATAATCACAATCAATTACACCCGAATTTTAAAGCTTAAAGTATGATTAATCGGGATTAATAATGTCTCTCAGCTAATTGTTATGTTCTAGATTGCGATGTGTAAATCTCTAGTACTTTTAAGTAGTTCACTAATACTTCAACACATTTTTCTACAAGTTTTTTTTAACTGCTTAAATTCTTATCTTTTAATCGGAGAACGGAACCCTGCGAAAACGAGATGCCACATCTGATCCCAAATAAAGTGAATTGGATTTAATATAACATTGGATTCATGTCAAATTGTGTTGCACTGTATTCATGGCTCAGTCCGCATGGGACTTGAACCTGGGTCGTTGGCATGAGAGACAAGTGTGCTATCTACCGAGTTAAAAGGCTAGGTCTATCAACCCAATAGCCAGCGCTGCTCTTCAGCTTGTCAGAGAGTGAGACTTACCAACACACACGTGGCCCAATCTCACTCTCATCCGGGTTTCGGCACCACTGTCACCCGTGTGGTTCAGTCCCTGCCCTCTGTTCCGCCCGGGACTCGAACCTGGGTCGTCGGCATGGTAGAGCAGGGACTAAACCACGCGAGTTACATCTGGTCAGGCTTTTCAGTATGCAGTTTGACTTCTCCATCACAGCAACTCCAGCTAATGATTGCAGCTGCCAGAGACACATTGATTTTTTTCTCCCCTCCATTGGCCCAGAGGCGACTGGTTGCTGTCCTTCAAATGCACCATGATAGGCCACTGTGCCACTGTGCAGCCTGCAGAGGTCCGCTGTCACAGCCAGTGCTCAGGGACCGTCTGACGAACTCTACTGTCGCTTTAATTATGCAGCCATTCAATCACTGGCTGAATTTGTCTGCGCGTCCACAAGTGACAGATAGAGGGCGGCACTGGCAGATATTCAAATGTAGGAAACAGCAGGAAACATGTTGAGCAAATTCAAAAATTAGTGTTGGTCAGTTTGTTTGGGTTTTGTCCAAATAAAAGTTTAATTGGTATAGCACAGTCCTTTTAACGACTTGTTTATTTTTTGGGAGGGGGTAAATAAAATGGTAATAAAAACGAGAAGTGTCCCGATCTGATCTTGCTATCGATTCCAGTATCAGCAAAAAAAATGATTGCATGTAAAATGCCCTCCAACAAGCACACAAGGTTAGTTTTTCCTTGTATTTTAATCAAGTTGTTTAAAAAAGGTAAACATGCTAGGCTATAGGCTACTAGGATAGCTACACAACAGTTAAGCACACAATAGTACACAAGCTAGACTTACGTTATAATCATTGAACAACATTGTCAGGATTGCTCCTGACAGTTTGGTCACGTGTTTGTGTTTTCCTGTGTTTGGTGTTTAGTTCCTGTCCAGCACTCTTATTATCTAGTTTCTACTTCCTGTTTTGTGTGTTGTCATGCAGTGACTTGGTCCTCTGAGCTCTGTTTACTTCACCTGCTCTCGATTGGCGATCAGTGGACTTATTTGTCCCTGATCGCTAATCAAGAGGGTCTATAGTCCAGTGTTACATACCTCTCGATGCTTGTTCATCTTATATGGTATGTGTGCTTTCAAATAAAAAATTTTTTAGCATTTCCTTGCTTCTTGTGCACTTCCGCGTCGCACTAGTGGTTGCTATAACGTAACAAATATTGCGGTGTAAAACAGTACATTTGTCAATATAAACAAGTATGAAATAATTATAGTTGCATATTACTTACACATACAAAGTCTCCGAGGCAGAAGCGTATCACAACGTATCCAGTAACAAGGGTGTCTGCATCATAAGCTTAACTTAATTAAAGGCCTACTGAAATGCGATTTTCTTATTTAAACGGGGCTAGCCGGTCCATTCTATGTGTCATACTTGATCATTTCGCGATATTGCCATATTTTTGCTGAAAGGATTTAGTAGAGAACATCGACGATAAAGTTTGCAACTTTTGGTCGCTGATTAAAAAGCCTTGCCTGTACCGGAAATAGCAGACGATATGCGCGTGACGTCACAGGTTGTGGAGCTCCTCACATCTGCACATTGTTTACAATCATGACCACCAGCAGCGAGAGCGATTCGGACCGAGAAAGCGACGATTTCCCCATTAATTTGAGCGAGGAAGAAAGATTCGTATATGAGGAAAGTGAGAGGGAAGGACTAGAGGGCAGTGGGAGCGATTCAGATAGGGAAGATGCTGTGAGAGGCGGGTGGGACCTGATATTCAGCTGGGAATGACTAAAACAGTAAATAAACACAAGACATATATATACTCTATTAGCCACAACACAACCAGGCTTATATTTAATATGCCACAAATTAATCCCGCATAACAAACACCTCCCCCCTCCCGTCTATACAACCCGCCAATACAACTCAAACACCTGCACAACACACTCAATCCCACAGCCCAAAGTACCGTTCACCTCCCCAAAGTTCATACAGCACATATATTTCCCCAAAGTCCCCAAAGTTACGTACGTGACATGCACATAGCGGCACGCACGTACGGGCAAGCGATCAAATGTTTGGAAGCCGCAGCTGCATGTGTACTCAAGGTACCGCGTCTGCGTATCCAACTCAAAGTCCTCCTGGTAAGAGTCTCTGTTGTCCCAGTTCTCCACAGGCCAATGGTAAAGCATGACTGTCATCTTTCGGGAATGTAAACAATGAAACACCGGCTGTGTTATCCGGCACAACAGTCAAGGGCTGCATTCTACGGCGGGGGTGCGTTATCCGGCATAACACCTGCCGCAATACACCGCTTCCCACCTACAGCTTTTTTCTTTGCTGTCTCCATTGTTCATTGAACAAATTGCAAAAGATTCACCAACACAGATGTCCAGATTATTGTGGAGTTTTGCGATGAAAACAGACGACTTAATAGCTGGCCACCATGCTGTCCCAAAATGTCCTCTACAATCCGTGACGTCACGCGCAGGCGTCATCATACCGAGACGTTTTCAGCAGGATATTTCGCGCGAAATTTAAAATTGCACTTTAGTAAGCTAATATATTAGCTTACTAAACATTGCAACACATTGGCATGTGTTGCAATGTTAAGATTTCATCATTGATGTATAAACTATCAGACTGCGTGGTCGGTAGTAGTGGGTTTCAGTAGGCCTTTAAGTATTGTGGCCAGAGGTGGGTAGTAACGCGCTACATTTACTCCGTTACATCTACTTGAGTAACTTCCATCCATCCATCCATCTTCTTCCGCTTATCCGAGGTCGGGTCGCGGGGGCAGCAGCCTAAGCAGGGAAGCCCAGACATCCCTCTCCCCAGCCACTTCGTCCAGCTCTTCCTGTGGGACCCCGAGGCGTTCCCAGGCCAGCCGGGAGACATAGTCTTCCCAACGTGTCCTGGGTCTTCCCCGCGGCCTCCTACCGGTCGGACGTGCCCTAAACACCTCCCTAGGGAGGCGTTCGGGTGGCATCCTGACCAGATGCCAGAACCACCTCATCTGGCTCCTCTCGATGTGGAGGAGCAGCGGCTTTACTTTGAGCTTCCCCCGGATGGCAGAGCTTCTCACCCTATCTCTAAGGGAGAGGCCCGCCACCCGGCGGAGGAAACTCATTTCGGCCGCTTGTACCCGTGATCTTGTCCTTTCGGTCATAACCCAAAGCTCATGACCATAGGTGAGGATGGGAACGTAGATCGACCGGTAAATTGAGAGCTTTGCCTTCCGGCTCAGCTCCTTCTTCACCACAACGGATCGATACAGCGTCCGCATTACTGAAGACGCCGCACCGATCCGCCTGTCGATCTCATGATCCACTCTTCCCTCACTCGTGAACAAGACTCCGAGGTACTTGAACTCCTCCACTTGGGGCAAGATCTCCTCCCCAACCCGGAGGTGGCACTCCACCCTTTTCCGGGCGAGAACCATGGACTCGGACTTGGAGGTGCTGATTCTCATCCCAGTCGCTTCACACTCGGCTGCGAACAGATCCAGTGAGAGCTGAAGATCCTGGCCAGATGAAGCTATCAGGACCACATCATCTGCAAAAAGCAGAGACCTAATCCTGCAGCCACCAAACCAGATCCCCTCAACGCCTTGACTGCGCCTAGAAATTCTGTCCATAAAAGTTATGAACAGAATCGGTGACAAAGGGCAGCCTTGGCGGAGTTCAACCTTCACTGGAAACGTGTCCGACTTACTGCCGGAAATGCGAACCAAGCTCTGGCACTGATCATACAGGGAGCGGACTGCCACAATCAGACGGTCCGATACCCCATACTCTCTGAGCACTCCCCACAGGACTTCCCGAGGGACACGGTCGAATGCCTTCTCCAAGTCCACAAAACACATGTAGACTGGTTGGGCAAACTCCCATGCACCCTCAAGGACCCTGCTGAGAGTATAGAGCTGGTCCACAGTTCCACGACCAGGACAAAAACCACACTGTTCCTCCTGAATCCAAGGTTCGACTATCCGGCGTAGCCTCCTCTCCAGTACACCCGAATAGACCTTACCGGGAAGGCTGAGGAGTGTGATCCCACGATAGTTAGAACACACCCTCCGGTTGCCCTTCTTAAAGAGAGGAAGCACCACCCCGGTCTGCCAATCCAGAGGTACCGCCCCCGATGTCCACGCGATGCTGCAGAGTATTGTCAACCAAGACAGCCCCACAGCATCCAGAGCCTTAAGGAACTCCAGGCGGATCTCATCTACCTCCGGGGCCTTGCTACCGAGGAGCTTTTTAACTACCTCAGCAACCTCAGCCCCAGAAATAGGAGAGCCCACCACAGACTCCCCAGGCACTGCTTCCTCATAGGAAGACGTGTTGGTGGGATTGAGGAGGTCTTCGAAGTATTCCCTCCACCGATCCACAACATCCGCAGTCGAGGTCAGCAGAACACCATCCTCGCCATACACGGTGTTGATAGTGCACTGCTTCCCCTTCCTGAGTCGGTGAATGGTGGTCCAGAATTGCTTCGAAGCCGTCCGGAAGTCGTTTTCCATGGCTTCCCCGAACTCCTCCCATGTCCGAGTTTTTGCCTCTGCGACTGCTGAAGCCGCACACCGCTTGGCCTGTCGGTACCTGTCCGCTGCCTCAGGAGTCCCATAAGCCAAAAGAACCCGATAGGACTCCTTCTTCAGCTTGACGGCATCCCTCACCGCCGGTGTCCACCAACGGGTTCTAGGATTACCGCCACGACAAGCACCAACTACCTTGCGGCCACAGCTCCAATCAGCCGCCTCGACAATAGAGGCGCGGAACATGGTCCATTCGGACTCAATGTCCATCACCTCCCTCGTGACATGTTCAAAGTTCTTCCGGAGGTGGGAATTGAAACTCTCTCTGACAGGAGACTCTGCCAGACGTTCCCAGCAAACCCTCACAATGCGTTTGGGCCTGCCAGGTCTGTCCGGCATCCTCCCCCACCATCGCAGCCAACTCACCACCAGGTGGTGATCGGTAGAAAGCTCCGCCCCTCTCTTCACCCGAGTGTCCAAAACATGAGACCGCAAATCCGATGACACAACTACAAAGTCGATCATGGAACCGCGGCCTAGGGTGTCCTGGTGCCAAGCGCACATATGGACACCCTTATGTTTGAACATGGTGTTCATTATGGACAATCTGTGACGGGCACAAAAGTCCAATAACAAAACACCGCTCGGGTTCAGATCCGGCCAGCCATTCTTCCCAATCACGCCTCTCCAGGTTTCACTGTCGCTGCCAACATGAGCATTGAAGTCCCCCAGTAGAACGAGGGAATCACCCGGGGGAGCACTCTCAAGTACTCCCTCGAGTGAATCCAAAAAGGGTGGGTACTCTGAGCTGCGGTTTGGCGCGTAAGTGCAAACCACAGTCAGGACCCGTTCCCCCACCCGAAGGCGGAGGGAAGCAACCCTCTTGTCCACCGGGTTGAACTTCAACGTGCAGGCTCTGAGCCGGGGGGAAACAAGAATTGCCACCCCAGCCCGTCGCCTCTCACTGCCGGCAACTCCAGAGTGGAAGAGAGTCCAGCCCCTCTCGAGAGAACTGGTTCCAGAGCCCTTGCTGTGCGTCGAAGTGAGTCCGACGATATCTAGCCGGAACTTCTCCACCTCACGCATACTTGAGTAATATACAGTACAATTTATCCCAAAAGTTACTTGAGTAACTTTTGGGATGAATTGTAAATTGTACTTCTAAGAGTAGTTTTAATGCAACATACTTTTACTTTTACTTGAGTATATTTATAGAGAAGAAACACTACTTTTACTCCGCTCCATTTATCTACATTCAGCTCGCTACTCGCTACTGATTTTTATCGATCTGTTAATGCACGCTTTGTTTGTTTTGGTTTGTCAGACAGACCTTCAAAGTAAGATCTATCGCATGCCTGCGTTTCACCAATCAAATACAGTCACTGGGGACGTTGGACTCCGTTTCACCAATCAAACAGAGCCATGTGTTGCACCTTTACTGCTTCCGGTTCCCAGACCGTAGTCGAGTAGCGCAGGGGAGACACTCCCCCAGGACCGATGTATCTCGGGGGCAACACCCTTCACTCTACCCGGCAGTGGGGTCTCCACAGCTTCGGACTCCAGGTTAAATGAGGAGTCCGGCGATTAGTTGCAAATCGTAACTTTATCGATGTCTGCACACAGCCAATCCAACAAAACACTAGCCACTCTCCGCACTCAAGCTATCGCTCCCTCACCTCGCTCGCCCATACACTCACTGACGTCACTTACCTCACATGCTGTCACATATTAAAGGGCCACACACATCTCCTCTTTCTGCTGTAAAAATTGTGAATGATCCACTTGACACTCCTGTGGGGAAACTTTGCTTTGATCAGAAAAATAACAGAAAAATCCACAGCTTATTCCAAAATGATTGTGTGTCTGTCTCCTATGTAATTGCGCTTTGGAATAATGTTGTGAACGACATCTGCTGGGTCAAAGCGTGGTCCCTTCCTAACAGGTATTTACTTACCAACAAAGAGATATCTTTTAAAATCATTCATGGTTACTACCCTGTAAAGACTGTGATGGTTAGATACAAGAAAGACATTGATGTTACCTGCACCTTATGTAACATGCATCCAGAGACTGTTTACCACCTGTTTTGGACTTGTGAAAGCACTCGATCCCTATGGCAGGGCATCTGTCGCTTCATCCTGGACAATATTCATGACAAATGTGTGCTTTGTTTTAAAGATGTGATGTTGGTTTTACTCTGTATGAAAAAAAAATTGAAAAGGAATTTTACCTTTGCAACCTCATTATACTATTGGCTAAGTTTTATATTCATAAATGTAAGTTTCTCTATACCCGACCTGTTTTTTGTGCCTTTTAAAAAAGATTTAGAACTCTACATTAAAACACTCTCTACCTCTAACAACCAAAAAGCTGTGAAAACGATGATGCTATGTTCCAAATTTAAGTTATTTACTGAGGTTGAGTGAGCCTATGGCTTTACACTTTGTTTATTATATATATATATATATATATATATATATATATATATATATATATATATATATATATATATATATATATATTTTGCATTCTATTTTAGTTACTTTGAATTTACAACCCCCTGGCGCTGTTTTATACTGGGTTTTTTTCTGTTTTGTACTGTTTTTGTACTTACTTTGATTATTATTTTCAACTGTTTGTAAATGTTGAAATTTATAAATAAATGTTTATAAAAAAAATTCAAAAATTTAAATTAAAGGGCCACACACACATATATGCACTCTCATAACACATGATTAACTGCACATAAAGCTTCAGCGGCAAACAACAACAATGGCAGAGACAACAACGAACGCAAACACCCCTGCCCTCACATCAAATCGATGTTCACGCTTCAGACAACCAAAAAAAAACAGTTATGTAATGTGTTGTCATATGTGTCTCCCCAAACAAGTGGACATTTCAGCTTACATGAACTCAAAGTCAAATTTGAGGAAGCACATTGCGGTAAGTAACGTTAGTAGATATTTTGGCTGTCACCGTAGGCTGATGTTAGCTTCCCTGCTATGAATCACTGTCAAATGTACATCGTGTGGGGACATGTATTAACGCACTGCAACCCCATAGACAGACAGACAGACACACACAGACACACACGCGCACTGTCGCACACACACTCACACGTGCATACAAACACCAATCAGAAGTACAAAGTGTGTTTTTAGGTGCAGCCCACTCCTATCAGAGTTTATAGTTTGCGTAAAGGCAAACTTATTATTTTCCTCTGCCTACTGAGCCTATGGTGCTGTTAAGTTATTGTGGCTCAATTTGCCTTAATTTTTATTTTAATTTTAATGTATTATTATTTAATATATTATTGTTTTAGTTGCTTAAGAGATATTCCTGGCTCTGAATTTGTTCATTGCTATTTTTATGTTTTTGTGCATTATTTGTTGCCGTCATCATTAAACGAACAGCTTACTCATCAGTTACTCAGTAGTTTTTTCACAACATACTTTTTACTTTTACTCAAGTAAATATTTGAGTGACTACTCCTTACTTTTACTTGAGTAATAAAACTCTAAAGTAACAGTACTCTTACTTGAGTACAATTTCTGGTTACTCTACCCACCTCTGATTGGGGCCACTTGGTGTTGCCAAAATACAATTACCGGTACCTAAATTACTTAAAGGCTGCATAAGACCATTTCAGACAGTTAATAATTAACAGATTGGTGTTTTTCATACCTATGTGTATATGACACATTCAAACTTTGACCCGCATAATTGAGAGTGACAGGCTGCAACGCAACAGTCATCCTTTGGACTTGATTCAGATTTATGTTGGGCCCTATTGTTACTGTGATTGACAATCAGTCCGTCAGTAAAATGGTTTTGAGGTTGTTTCTTTTCAGAGTAAAGGTAAACAAACAGATCTCAATGGAGACTTTTCCACTTCCAAAAACCTTCAGATGAACACATAAACATGGCAAAGATTGGATAGTTTAGAGATGTTCTTTGGCTCTGGCAGAGCGGCAAGAAGACGATCAAACTATCGAGATTAGGTATGGCCAAAGTTGTTTGATTTGGCTCTCCCAAGGTGGCTTCTCAAATGTAAAACATATGCTAATATTCAAACTGAGCTCTTTCAAGCTCTTGCAATAGATGATGGCATGTCTGCAAGGCTAACTAGTTGCAATCTGTTAACGACCTCCACTACCTTATGGCGGCATGGTCCTAAACTCCTCACTCATGGTGCTGCTGTATGCTTAAAATTGCTGTTTTCCAGGTTTTGTGACTGCCTGTTTCTCATGACTTCAGTTAGATGTGTTGGAATTGAACAATATATGAGTTGCTGTCTGATGAGAACTCACAAAGTCTAAAAAGAGATTGTCGTTCAAGATTCGGGTTCAGGTTCCATTGGAACATCTCTATGTGGATTGTTTTTGTTTTGCCATGCAGAAACTCCGACTTCCTTCCATATCCAAAAGCGTTCCTGTTTGGCCTATAGCCCATTGGCACATTCTCACGTTGGTCCTCGGAGGCAAAAAGTTTTAGCACCACCAATCGAGAGGAAGTAAAAGTTGTTCGTAGGTGAACCTGCAGAAATATTGTTTCCATTGCCAGAGGAGAGCAGTGAAGGAGGCTCCCTGCCAGAGCCAACTTGGAGAGGATTCACTGTACCTCCGGGGGGAGGGCGCGGCCTGGTATGCACCTTGTCCTTTTTCCAGCGAATCCCACCAGGGAGCCCGCCCAAGGCGTGCAGTGGCACGACCCGTCCCCCATCTCGGTACGTCCTCCCAACACACTCGCCTCAGGTGCTCAACTCGCCTCCATTATGAAGGGGTTTACTTCGTAGTACTTTTTGTCCAACTCCTCGACTCTGGTCTTGACCTCGTCTACATCTTGACCAAATTTACTATACTGTTCCAGGATTTTCTCTTTGTTTGTCTATTTGTCCTCAAGATCTTTGTTGATGGCTGTGATTGGCTTATTTTAATCATTGATGGGCTGGTCCAGAGACTTCAGCTTCTTCACTTTCCTCTTTGAAGGCGAACTGAACGATGATACAACTGCAACATCAATCAGACTCAAATCTAATTAGGGAATCGTCGACAAATCTAAGACACCTCTACTTCTGTATGGCGGTGATCCCCACAATAAACAGATCTCCTTTGCGACTTTTTCTCATCAAAAAGGATAAAACACCTGAGTAAACATGGCAGAGATTGGGTAGTTTAGTGATGTCCTTGGCTCGGCAAGAAGACTATGTAGAAGAAGTAAACATTATTGCAAAGTTTCCGTAGGTGAACTGGTGAAAGGATCGTTGCCATTGTCAGAGGGGAGTTGTCAAGGAAGCTTCCTGCCCGAGCAAACTGGTCGAAGATACACCTGTGGCAGCAGTGCGTCCCCATTTCGGAACAAGGTCTTAACACACTGTTTGTACGCAGGGTGTCTAGGGTACTCAACTCGCTTCCTTGAGGGAGGTTACAATTCGACTGCGACGTTGATAATTGAATCCAACTCTTTCGATTCAAATCTTTGTATAATCGACTATTCTTTTTTATTGCCTTGCAAAAGTTGATAATGTTACAGTTTTCAAAGTGTAGCTAAGTCAGCCATAGAGATGGGTACCGAATCTGGTACTCTTTTTGCCTAAAAAGAGTACCAGATTCGGTACTGATTCCGACCGAATCCCGCTGGTACTACCGGGAACCGATTCACGCAATATCTAACGGTACCATCTTACGGTTACCTGGGTTACCTATTAACTCTTCGCACTCCCGAGAGCAGACTCAGCCAAACTACCGCAAGGTAATGTTATAATTTTCAATGCTAACAAGGGAATTGACTCGAAAAAAACAGTAAAATAAGGCTAAACTTTTCCAAAACGGCACTGGCTTGATGCTAATATACATTGACTTTGTGATTGACATGCTACTGATTAGCATTAGTAAGTAAGTAAGTCAGTACATTGTATTTATGAAGCGCTTTTCACAGATGAAATCACAAAGCGCTGTACAAAACATAAAAGGTGCATTAGCTAAAAGCTTTACTAAAAAGAGAAGTTTTCAAATGTTTCCTAAAAGTGTCAACACAGTCAAGCTCACGGAGGCACTGGTGCAAGTTGTTCCAGAGTCTGGGAGCTATAGCCTGGAATGCCAGGTCTCCATGGGTTTTAAAATGAGTTTTGGGGATCTTTAAAAAACTCAGGCCTGAATACTGGAGGCTGCGCCCTGAAGAGTTGGGGCATAACAAGTCAGTGATGTACTGAGGAGCCCCACCATTAGGGATTTTACACAGCGATTTCAACGCCTCCAAATGTGTTAATGAAAACTACAACTAGGATGCAAGTTACAATCAAACAGCTGCTTCATAATAAGTACAATACGTACAGCATTAACACTTTTCAGGGCGCAACAAAAGACTGAACTGACTAGCCAACACACCATCAAGTACACACTACGACTACTACACACTAACGTCTTGGACTTGCAACTGTATTTGCAACTTAGTGTCATAGTTGCAAATAAAACAACTGGACAGCAGTTATTATAACCAGCTCATTTGAAAATAAAATAGATTTTGTTATCAAAAACAATTCATAGTTATTTACACACACAAAAGTAACGAAAATTGGTACCGTTGATAATCGATTCCTAGGTATAGGGAGTTGGTTCAAATGTGAACGGTACTCATCCCTAGTCAGCTGCCAATTAGTTGGCGAGTGGAAGTCGTAACAATTGTCCCTTGGGACGTCCGAGGCTCGAGCGTCCTCTAACGTCGCTCAGACGTGTGCGTTTGTTTGCGGCACGCAGTGCTGCTCTTTGCAGGAGACGACACAGTGCTGGTGTGGGCGTGAGGCTGGAAGGGAAAAGACGAGGATGAGAGGAGAGGGGGGAGGGCGATAAAAAGAAGTAGGACGAGAAATGAACTGGCTGCGTTCCTCGTCCTCCTCCTCCTCCTCCCCACCGTCTCTTCTGACTGTCTCAGAGGAGATGGGGGAACACGAGCGCAGGCAAATGAAGCCATCGACTCTTGCCAATACTTTACCGCACTCTTGGTTTTTTCCGTCGCACGACTCCGATGTAAGGCGGCGAAACCAAAGCGGTAGGTGCCGTGTGACACGGGAAGCTCGGCCGCCACGTAATACGAGTTTGTAGAGCTGCGGTAGCTCGGAGGAAAAAGGTGTGGCAGATCTGACTTTTTCAATGAAGGGAGGGTGTGAAGATAAAAAGGCAGAGGGAGAGAGAGCGCGGTGCTCTTACTGCAGGGGTCTATTAAAAAATGAATCAAAGGCCTGCTGGCATTCCCAGTGAAAGGGGGAAAAAAAACAGAACTCTGCAGCCAGCTCCTCTGCTGAAGAGGAAACACACCGAACCCATTGGAGTGATGGTGACTGAGCCAATCACATCCATGGAAGCACATGCTAATTAACCTTTCACTCACTGCTTAGTAGCGTTCTGATCTCAGCCACAATCAGAATTGTTCAATATTTTTCGGCGTATAAATAATACAAAACAAAAACCTTCCACTGAAATCGGCGCAGCTTCCATTTCGAAGGTGGGTGCAGAGTTTCTGACGGGTCCAGGTTTGGTGGCTGCCTGTTTTCAGTTGGATGTGTTGGAATTGAACATTACAGGAGTTGCTTGTCTGATGAAAACTCACAAAGTCTAATAAGAGGATGTCGTTCAAAATCCGGGGTTCATTTTTTATTGGAACATCTCTATGTGGATTGTTTTTCTGCTACTTCTTTACATATTTCCAAAAGCGTGCATGTCAGACTAAAATGTAGGGATGTACCCATACAACTTTTTCACTTCTGATACAATTTTAACTCAGAGGAGACATTAAATTGTCCATTGGTGTGACTGAGAGTGGTGAATGGTTGTTTATTTATGTTTGTGTGATTTCAGGCAACAACCTGGTACAACCTGGGGGGTATGCGCCTACTCATCCAACAACCTTCTTTATACTATTCAAAATACAAAATGGATGGAAGAATTCGCTCCACAAAATTATTTATTGGGGGTGGAACATTTAAATGTAGCCTATTAACTAATTTGATTTATTTCAGTAAAATTGTTTAGAATTACCTAAGGTAAAAGTTATATAATCTCTTCTTATGGCATTTAATGGATCGCAACCAAACTCTTCACATTGTCATAGAAGATGTTATGCCTCTTATCTGAGCAGGCTTCATTCTAGTTCTAGTCTGAGAGGATGGTGCAGGATCCAAAGTATGTATCCTCTACAGCAGGGTTGTCAAACTCGTTTTTGTTAAGGGGCCACATGGCGGTTATGGCTGCCCTCAGAAGATAGCTTGTAACAGTATATATATATATATATATATATATATATATATATATATATATATATATATATATATATATATATATATATATATATTTAATTGTTTTGTTTATTTATTTATTTATTTTTTACATCCAAATTTACGATACCTTGCATTGGAATTATATCTCAAGGTGGCAAGCAGATATTTAAGTATTTATATTCATTTCAACAACAAACATTTTTTGAAATAGTCTGAGAGGATGGTGTAGGATCCAACGTATTTAGTAGTAGGGGTGTCAAACTCGTTTTTGTTGAGGGCCACATCGCAGTTATGGCTCCGCTCAGAGGGCAGCTTGTTACTGTACACATGTAAGCATATTCGTGTATCATCGCCCTGTGGAAATTTTACACAATGGCCAATGCACTTGATTGTCATTGTTTTTTTGCATGTAAATTGATGAACAACTTGCTTTGTAATCATAAATAGAGCTGACTAGCAGACATTTAACTATATGTATTCATTTTGACAATGAAAATGTTGAATGAATGAAATGTTTGCAATAGTGTAAGAGGATGGAGTAGGATACAAATAATTTCCTCTTGAGCATAGGTGTCATTGCAGTTAGGGCATTTTGTAACAGTAAAAAAATAAATATGTATACAAATATATATATATATATATATATATATATATATCCATCCATCCATCCATTTTCTACCGCTTATTCCCTTTTGGGGTCGCGGGGGTCGCTGGAGCCTATCTCAGCTACAATCGGGCGGAAGGCGGGGTACACCCTGGACAAGTCGCCACCTCATCGCAGGGCCAACACAGATAGACAGACAACATTCACACTCACATTCACACACTAGGGCCAATTTAGTGTTGCCAATCAATCTATCCCCAGGTATATATATATACACACATTTAGGGTTGGACGGTATACCGGTATTAGTATAGTACCGCGATACTAATGAATCATTTTCGGTACTATACAGTCTCTGAAACGCGTCGAAGTCACGTTGTGACATTGCTGGTTTTACGAGCAGAGAAGCATGTTCGGCAACGCAAAATCACAGAGCACTTACAAGCAGACACAGTGTGTAGACAGAAAAGGGAGAATGGACGCATTTTGGCTTAAAAACTAAGGATAAAGGTGAAGATATAACACTGAAACGCCCTCAGGAAGAGGTGCTTTAGACATGGCTAGCTAGCTAGCGGCTAACGTCCATCCGCCGTCGACAGTGTTTTAGTTACTTCTAAATTAATAATCCCTGTCTCCATGACGACAAATAAAGTACGTTTCTTACAAATATCATCCCTGCAGGACGAAGAATATCTAAACATGCTTCACCACACACCGTAGCTCACCGGCATCAAAATGTAAAGAAACGCCATTAGTGGATCGATACCTGACATCCACTGTATTGATATCAAGTACAGACACGTATTTAGTTGATACTACTATGATTACGTCAATATTGTTTTGGCATCATAACATCTTTCGATTTTTCAAATGTATATTATGTTTATAAACTCAGGAAATATGTCCCTGGACACATGAGGACTTTGAATATGACCAATGTATGATCCTGTAACGACTTGGTATCGGATTGATACCCAAATTTGTGGTATCATCCAAAACTAATGTAAAGTATCAAACAACAGAAGAATAAGTGATTATTGAATTTTAACCGAAGTGTAGACAGAACATGGTAAAAGAGAAAGTAAGCAGATATTAACAGTAAATGAACAAGTAGATTAATAATTCATTTTCTACCACTTGTCCTTAATAATGTTGAGAAAATAATAGAATGATAAATGACACAATATGTTACTGCATACGTCAGCAGACTAATTAGGAGCCTTTGTTTGTTTTTTGCGATGAGGTGGCGACTTGTCCAGGGTGTACCCCGCCTTCCGCCCGATTGTAGCTGAGATAGGCTCCAGCGCCCCCCGTGACCCCAAAGGGAATAAGCGGTAGAAAATGGATGGATGGATGTTTGTTTACTTACTACTAAAAGACAAGTTGTCTTGTTTGTTCACTATTTTATTTAAGGACTTAACTGCAATAAGAAACATATGTTTAATGTACCCTAAGATTTTTTGTTAAAATAAAGCCGATAATGCAATTTTTTTGTGGTCCACTTTATTTAGAAACGTACCGAAAAGTATCTAAATAATATTGGTACTGTCACAACACTAATATATATATATATATATATATATATATATATATATATATATATATATATATATATATATATATATATATATATATATATATATATATATATATATATATATTGCTATATGAAATATATTATACATTTCCATAGTTTAGTTAGCTGAGGTATATAATGTACAGTGTATTTTGTCAACAACTGTATGTGTGTAACGTATTTATTGTGCTGAGCAATCATAAAACGGCTGCGAAGACGCACTGTGTGAGGCTCGCAGTAATCCCGCCTCCTGGTGGTAGAGGGCGCTAGTGATCCCAGAGATCATTCTTGCAACTACTCGGCTGCAGAAGAAGTGACAACAAGCAGCAACAGTTAGCAGCGATCGTTTATTTTTTCCTCTCGCCTGGACTATTAACATGAAGGATTACATATCTAAAATAAAACAGTTTTCTAAACTGGACTTTCAATCGAAGCAGGAGGTAATACTTAAAGGAAGATCTCCATCGAGACAGAGAGACTTTTAAAACTGAAGAAAGATAAGGAAGACTTCTATAAACAAGTTATCGCCTGGACTATTAACATGGAGGATATATATATAAATATGTGTGTGTGTGTATATATATATATATATATATATATATGTGTGTGACGATCTGTCACTTCATTTCGGTACAGCAGGTGAGGAGAAAACAGTGCTCAGCGGAGCAAACAGGAAATATAACAAAATAAGAGCACTGACAGGAAGTAAATACAAAAACATGGAAACAAACCGAAATGAAGTGACAGATCATCACAGGACCCCCCGCCCCCTCAAGGAACAGATTCCAGATGTTCCCTGGAAACAAGAACGGAAAAATGTCCAAAAATTACGGGAGGGTGGAGGGAAGACTTGGCGGAGGGTCGCCAGGCCAAGTGTCCCCGCAGCCAGCGAGAATGTTTAAATAAAGGCCCCGCCTCACCTGCCTCCCCTGACTGCACGTCACTGATATTTATATATAAGAAATACTCGAATTTCAGTGAATTCTCGTTGTAAATAAACGCCTCCCTCAAGATTAAAAACCTGCAGTTTCAATTGCACTGTTGTTTGCAACGCACTAACCTTCCTTGTCTGGGCGTGTCCCTTCCTCTTGTAGAGGATAAATACTGCCCCATCCCTCAGAGCAGATCTAACTCTGTGAGTATGAGCTGATGAACCCTGCTCGGTCTAAGACAACCTGAACAGTCCAGTTGCCCTGAGACTTAAGTCACTTTCTAGTTGACTGTTTTGGATTAATTTCTTTACTATCCGGCATTTTTTCCACATAAATACTCATTAATATTGACTCAAGACAGTGTAGTGTGGTTTAGAAAAAGCCACACTATTATATTGAACAATTATATTACCATATTCATGCCAGTGGCTTTAATTCACAGCTAGCCATTAGCGTCGCTAGTTGCTATCTAGAGATTAGTGCGCTTGCTGCCATAAGCAATAAGCGGCGTTATACTGTATTATCCGTCTATCTTAAAATTGCACAATAACAACCATGTACAGACTTTTCCTCACTTTTTTTTTCGTGCCAGCATTGTCCAAGGGCCTGCGGGCGCATCGGTTCTCTCAATCAATATTTCAGCGCGCCGAGGCGTCGCTCAGCCTCCTTCAAACCTGGCACGCCGCCAACATCTCGTTTCACTTCTACCAGCGGCCAGCGGTGCGTGGCTCCTGCCTACACAGAGTCCACGGGAGCATTAGCGCTCAGGATGGCAGCGTTGCACGCAGCTTTGTTCTGCCTTGCCAGGTGCAATCATAAATAATGATAATAATAATAAGCTTTGGCCTTTGGCTTGATGTGGTTTGAAAAATGTTTTTGTCAAAAACATATCCCTAAATATATTGATTTTTTTTTAAACTTGACTTATGGTCCACTAAATATTTAAGCTGACAATCAAGAAAGAGATTTTAAAATGAAAACTATTAAATGGAAATGTGTTTTAATTGTCTTACTCATATTGGTCTGAATCCCATTTTTACCACTAAAATCGTCATAACAATTAGCAATTTAAAAATGTACAAAATTAATTAAACATAGGTACTTTTTGAAAATAGATTAGCTGTCTAACTATTCACGAAATTTAGTAAATCGTAATGACGTCTGTTTGCTGCTAGTCCGATGTTGTAGCTTGCTAGCTACAGCCGTGTTAGCTAGCCCGTATGATGATTTTAAAATAAAATAAAAAACATTTAAAAAATGTGTGCTAATGTAAATTCTTAAAGTACATTAGCTGTCTTATCATTCATGAGATGTAGTAAAATTGTAGTGAAGTATGTAGTTTGCCAGATACAGCCGCGTCTGCTAGCTCGCATGATGAGCAATATTAAAATAAAATAAAAACATCATTCAAAAACCTTTCCTAATATAAATTAAAGTACATAAGCTGTTCTATCATTCATGTAGTGAAATCGTAGTGAAGTACATAATTTGTGTGCTACAGCCATATAAGCTAACTCGTATGACGAGCAATTTTGAAATAAACATTCAAAACATGGCTAATGTAAATTCTTAAAAAATAGATTAGCTGTCTAATTATTCACCAAATGTAGTAAATTGTAATGAAATCTGTTTACTGCTTGTCTGATGTTGTAGCTTACTAGCTACAACCATTTTTGCTAGCTTGTATGAAAAGCAATTTTATATTAAACATTCTAAACATTGCTAGTGTAAATTCTAAAGATTGATTAGCTGTCTAATTATTCACCAAATGTAGTAAATCGTAGTGACGTCTGTTTGCTGCTAGTCTGATGTTGAGACTTGCTAGCTACAGCCGTGTTAGCTAACGATTTTAAAATTAAAATTAAAACATTCAAAAAGATGTGCTAATGTAAATTCTTAAAGTACATTAGCTGTACTATCATTCATGAGATGTAGTAAGATTGTAGTGAAGTACGTAGTTTGCCAGCTACAGCCACGTTCGCTAGCTCGTATGATGAACCATTTTAAAATAAATGAAAAAAATCAAACATTCTAAACATGACTAAATTATTTTTTTTTAAAGTAATCTAATCATTCTTGAAATGTTATTAATTATAGTGAAGTCAGTTTGCTGCTAATCGGATGCCGTAGTTGACTAGCAACAGCCGTGTTAGCTAGCTTGTATGACGGGCAATTTTTAAAAATAACATTCAAAACATGGCAACATGGCTAATGTAAATTCTAAAAATAGATTAGCTGTCTAATGATTCACAAAGTGTAGTAAATTGTAGTGAAGTCTGTTTGCTGCTAGTCTGATGTTGTAGCTTGCTAGCTACAGCCGTGTTAGCTGGCTTGTATGATGAACAATTTTTAAAATGAAGAAAAAAACAACATTCTAAACATGGCTCATTACATTTTTTGAAAGTAGATTAGTTGTCTAATCATTCATGAACTGCAGTAAATTGTAGGGAAGTATGTTTACTGCTAGTCTGATGTTGTAGCTTACTAGCTACAGCCGTGTTAGCTAGCTCGTATGACGAGCGATTTTAAAATTTAAAAAACAACATCCGAAACTTGGCTAATGCAATTTCCAAAAATGGATTAGCTGTCTAATTATTCACCAAATGTAGTAAATTGTAATGAAGTCTGTTTACTGATTGTCTGGTGTCGTAGCTTACTAGCTACAACCATGTTCGCTAGTTTGTACGAAAAGCAATTTTATATTAAACATTCCAAACATTGCTAATGTAAATTCTAAAGATTGAATAGCTGTCTAATGAGTCACCAAATGTAATAAATTGTAATGAAGTCCGTTAGCTGCTAGTCGGACGTCGTAGTTTACAATAGCTACAGCTCGTGGGATGAGAAATTTTAAAATACATTTAAAAAAACATTGAAAACATGGCATTAGCTACGTGGAATAACAAAATACCTGATAAAACATGACTGCCATTACTATGAAAATAAAAAAATACTTTATAAGTACTTTCTTTTTTGTGTTTTCTGCTCAGTGGGATCACACATTGTTTTGATTTTAGCACTTAGTCCCTCCCTTATCCTTACAGGAGAAGTAGGACACCGCGTGCTTGACGTCAGCAAAGGACTAAGACAAGAAGTAAGGCGAAGAATTGGCATTCAGCCTTAATGTTGTGATGCGAGGAATAATCAATACTAGCAGGATGATGCTAACTGAGTGTCTGCACTACCCAAAGCATGCAAGTTAGATCTTTTAATATGTTTCAATACTGCCTTTTGGCTTGAATATACTTCCAAATGTTCTTCCTGTGTTTAAACATTGTAATTAACTGGCGAACTTCCCAAAGTTACGCAACCTCTCGGGCGGGGTTTGGCACCGCTTTCTCCAAACTATGCTAAATATTGTTGATACAAACAGAAGAACTGAATTATTTTAGAAATGACACAATTATCAAGCGGTCGGTGTCCTTTAATTCAACCCCAAAAGACTAATTATGGTATGGTAAATGGTAAATGGGTTATACTTGTATAGCGCTTTTCTACCTTCAAGGTACTCAAGGTAGCTTTGACACTATGTCCACATTCACCCATTCACACACACATTCACACACTGATGGCGGTAGCTGCCATGCAAGGCCCTAACCACGACCCATCAGGAGCAAGGGTGAAGTCTCTTGCTCAAGGACACAACGGACGTGATGAGGTTGGTAGAAGGTGGGGATTGAACTGGGAACCCTCGGGTTGCTGGCATGGCCACTCTCCCAACTGTGTGTATGTTTAATTAACAGCATTTTTGATGGATATTTGATATTTGCAGATGTAGTTTATGTTGTAGCATAGTTGTGTGAGGAGGCTAGTTGTAAAATCTCAAAAAATAAAACAAAAACAAAAGTTCAGTCATCTTAATTTCTCTCTCAGAAACAAGACTCGGAAGTCACCCAATAATTTTATCTCTCTTCATTATCAACTTGTGGGGGTCATGTTACAAGCAGGGATGAGTACCGAATTCTGTGTTGCCAGATGAGAAATGACACATCATTACATCAAGAGCTTTACATTTGTTATTTTTTGAGAAAGAATTATGATACATTCCAAAATTGAAGTTGCTCATGATGAAGGATGGGTGCCGAATAAGGTACTTTTTTCGGCACCGACCGTGCACCAATTCACGTAAAATCCAACGGTGCCATGTCACTGTACCTGGGTTGCACTTTGGCACTTGGCGATCACTCCAGCAGCACTGAGAGCGGACTCAGCCAAACGACCTCTAGTTAATGTTGCAATTTTCAATGCCAACAAAATAATTTACTTAGTTGTAATACACTTTTCCACCACTTGTGGCAGTAATGACAATATTTAACAGACAGAAGAGAAGTTTTTAAGCGCAAAAATAATGACTAAAGTGGTAAAGCTGTATTTTCACTGGCACTTTATTTTTATTGACAGTTTATTTAAGAAACATATTTATATTATGTATTATTGATTTGTTTGAATGTATGTATTTTAGCACTGCATAATTGTATGTAAATGTATTTTTCACAAGTTTTTTAAGGGTCCCTTTTTGCGGTATATTTAATTAGTGTTTATTTTATTAAATCAGCCTGACCTAATCCTTGATAGTAATATTTGTGATGAACACATGATTTTATCTCATTTGACAAGGTTGTAAACTGTAAGTATAATAAATGATAAATGATAAATGGGTTGTACTTGTATAGCGCTTTTCTACCTTCAAGGTACTCAAAGCGCTTTGACACTACTTCCACATTTACCCATTCACACACACACACACTGATGGAGGGAGCTGCCATGCAAGGCGCTAACCAGCACCCATCAGGAGCAAGGGTGAAGTGTCTTGCTCAGGACACAACGGACATGACGAGGTTGGTACTAGGTGGGGATTGAACCAGGGACCCTCGGGTCGCGCACGGCCACTCTTCCACTGCGCCACGCCGTCCATAATAGATCCGTCAGTCTACCCCAGGGCAGCTGTGGCTATGAAAGTAGCTTACCACCACCAGGTGTGAATGAATGATGGGTTCTACATGTAAAGCGACTTTGGGTACTTAGAAAAGCGCTATATAAATCCCAGTTATTATTATTATTATTAGATATAAATACTGAATATGAATAAAATCAAGAGTAAGATGACTAATTCAGTGTTAATATGTAGGTGGGCCTCGGGCCCCTTTGTTGTTGAAATGTTGGGCCCCGAGGTCAAAAAGGTTAAGAACCCCTGGCCTACAGTACGTCTCCTCTGCTTACCTGTCAAAACTACCAATTTTTGCCAGGAAGTTCAGTTTTTGTTCTTCTTCCCTTGTATCTTACTGGTCCCGTTTTGTTTGTTTTCACTACTGCAGCGATGGCGTTGCTCGACAAGCCTCCGTTCGCAACAATAGGAGTGTGCGCTTATTAAAAAAGCGCGCAGTTTTATGTTCCGTGATTTATTCAAATAACAACACAACAGAGACGGATGGACATGAAGACGACAGAAAAGATATCTCTGCCAAAAATCCAAACTTTGTGTAAATATCTTTGACAAATATGAGAATATTACAAACCCCGTTTCCATATGAGTTGGGAAATTGTGTTAGATGTAAATATAAACGGAATACTATATTTGTAAATCCTTTTCAACCCATATCCAATTGAATGCATTACAAAGACAAGATATTTGATGTTCAAACTCATAAACTTTATTTTTTTATTTGCAAATAATAATTAACTTTGAATTTCATGGCTGCAACACGTGCCAAAGTAATTGGGAAAGGGCATGTTCACACCTGTGTTACATCACCTTTTCTTTTAACGATACTCAATAAACAATTGGGAACTGAGGAAACTAATTGTTGAAGCTTTGAAAGTGGAATTCTTTCCCATTCTTGTTTTATGTAGAGCTTCAGTCTTTCAACAGTCCGGGGTCTCCGCTTTCGTATTTTACGCTTCATAATGCGCCACACATTTTCGATGGTAGACAGGTCTGGACTGCAGGCGGGCCAGGAAAGTACCCGCACTCTTTTTCTACGAAGCCACGCTGTTGTAACACGTGCTGAATGTGGCTTGATATTGTCTTGCTGAAATAAGCGGGGGCGTCCATGAAAAAGACGCTGCTTAGATGGCAGCATATGTTGTTCCAAAACCTGTATGTACCTTTCAGCATTAATGGTGCCTTCACAGATGGGTAAGTTACCCATGCCTTGGGCACTAATACACCCCCATACCATCACAGATGCTGGCTTTTGAACTATGCGTCGATAACAGTCTGGATGGTTCGCTTCCCCTTTGGTCCGGATGACACGATGTCGAATATTTCCAAAAACAATTTGAAATGTGGACTCGTCAGACCACAGAACACTTTTCCACTTTGCATGAGTCCATCTTAGATGATCTCGGGCCCAGAGAAGCCGGCGGCGTTTCTGGATGTTGTTGATGAATGGCTTTCGCTTTGCATAGTAGAGCTTTAACTTGCACTTACAGATGTAGCAACGAACTGTATTTAGTGACAGTGGTTTTCACGGTGGCAGAGGGGTTAGTGCATCTGCCTCACAATACGAAGGTCCTGAGTAGTCTTGGGTTCAATCCCGGTGGGTTCAATCCCGGGCTCGGGATCTTTCTGTGTGGAGTTTGCATGTCCTCCCCGTGACTGCGTGGGTTCCCTCCGGGTACTCCGGCTTCCTCCCACCTCCAAAGACATGCACCTGGGGATAAGTTGATTGGCAACACTAAATTGGCCCTAGTGTGTGGATGTGAGTGTGAATGTTGTCTGTCTATCTGTGTTGGCCCTGCGATTAGGTGGCGACTTGTCCAGGGTGTACCCCGCCTTCCGCCCGATTGTAGCTGAGATAGGCTCCAGCGCCCCCCGCGACCCCAAAGGGAATAAGCGGTAGAAAATGGATGGATGGGGATGGGTTTTCTGAAGTGTACCTGAGCCCATGTGGTGATATCCTTTAGAGATTGATGTCGGTTTTTGATACAGTGCCGTCGTAGGGATCGAAGGTCACGGTCATTCAATGTTGGTTTCCGGCCATGCCGCTTACGTAGAGTGATTTCTCCAGATTCTCTGAACCTTTTGATGATATTATGGACCGTAGATGTTGAAATCCCTAAATTTCTTGCAATTGCACTTTGAGAAATGTTGTTCTTAAACTGTTTGACTATTTGCTCACGCAGTTGTGGACAATGGGGTGTACCTCGCCCCATCCTTTCTTGTGAAAGACTGAGCATTTTTTGGGAAGCTGTTTTTATACCCAATCATGGCACCCACCTGTTCCCAATTAGCCTGCACATCTGTGGGATGTTCGAAATAAGTGTTTGATGAGCATTCCTCAACTTTATCAGTATTTATTGCCACCTTTCCCAACTTCTTTGTCACGTGTTGCTGGCATCAAATTCTAAAGTTAATGATTATTTGCACACAAAAAAATGTTTATCAGTTTGAACATCAAATATGTTGTCTTGTAGCATATTCAACTGAATATGGGTTGAAAATGATTTGCAAATCATTGTATTCCGTTTATATTTACATCTAACACAATTTCCCAGCTCATATGGAAACGGGGTTTGTATATAAGTAAAGAAGAGGCGACAGCTCACACATTCTCATACTTTCTGTAACATCCAGGAAGAAATGTCAGCCATCTTGAAAAATGTCTCAACTATATTCTACGTGAAGGAGCCCAGAGTTGTTTTTTATTGAAATGTTCACAATATTTTATGGTTCACGGCGAGAAAACCTTACAATGTATTGAATCCATAAACTGCTATAAAATTGGAGTAAATGAGTTATTGTGATGTAGAGAGGGTCATATTTTAAATGTTAATGGAATGGTTAGTAATGATGCTTCAGAAATTGCAAATTAATTTAATTCATATTTTTTAAATTCTGTTCAACGACTTGCAGCCAGTTTTATCCCAAGACCACGAAAATACAATGATACAGAAGATTTACCCTCATCTTTTCACATAACACTGGCTAATCAAAACAAGATACATGAAATTATTAGCCATCTGAACAGTTCAAAAGCAAATGATATATTTAATATAGACACCTCTTTAATAAAAAATCATGCTACAATATTATCAAAACCCCTATTACCTTAGTAAATCTATCCATTAAAAATGGTGAATTCCCACAAAGTCTTAAAACAGCTGTTGTGACATCAACGTTTAAGTCTGGTGCAGCAGATGAGGCCTGCAATTATCGACCAATTTCAATTGTGCCTGTGATTTCAAAGGCTGAACAATTGATGACCCATTTAGAAGAAAATAAGTCACAAAATCCTAAACAATTTGGCTTCTGGCCCAAACATTCTACTGAAATGACTGTGGCACTTCACCAAAATGATCAAATGAAGTTTGGACAAGGGTAAATATGTGGGAGCAGTATTTTTAGATTTTTAAAAAGCTTTCGACACTGTAAATCACATAGTTTTGATGACAAAATTAAAACAATTTAATGTACCAAAACAAACTATAAATTGGTTTAAATCATTTCTTGACTTGCGCCAACAGCGTGTTCAAATAAATGGGGTATGGTCAGATGTAATACATTGTGATTTGGGTGTGCCACGAGGATCTATATTGGGCCCGCTGCTTTTCAGTATATATATACAGTAAATGACCTCACCAATATTTGCAAAAATACCATATGCCAAATGTATGCAGATGATACAATCATTTATGTGGCAGCCGACACCCCTCAACAGGCTTCAGAGATATTAAACAAACAGCTTGCTGAAATATCAACATGGCTTCAAAATAACTGTTTAACCCTATATTATAACAAAACAGATTCAATGTGTTTCTCATTGAAGAAACAATCATTAAATGAAATTCAGGTCAACATTAATCAAAACAAAATAGGGCAGGTAAAGGAATTTAAATATTTGGGTGTTATTTCGGAACCTAAGCTAAAATTTGATGGCCTTATTATAAAAATGACTAAGACCATTAAATACATATAAACTGCTTCAGGCTTAGTAGACCTTGTTTATCTGTTCAAGCTGCACCGGCTCTCACCGGCCACTTCGTCCAGCTCCTCCCGGGGGATCCCGAGGCGTTCCCGGGCCAGCCGGGAGACATAGTCTTCCCAACGTGTCCTGGGTCTTCCCTCTGGCCTCTTACCGGTCGGACGTGCCCTAAACACCTCCCGAGGGAGGCGTTTTGGTGGCATTCTGACCAGATGCCCGAACCACCTCATCTGGCTCCTCTCGATGTGGAGGAGCAGCGGCTTTACTTTGAGCTCCTCCCGGATGACAGAGCTTCTCACCCTATCTCTAAGGGAGAGCCCCGCCACCTGGCGGAGGAAACTCATTTCGGCCGCTTGTACCCGTGATCTTGTCCTTTCGGGCATAACCAAAAGCTCAGGACCATAGGTGAGGATGGGAACGTAGATCGACCAGTAAATTGAGAGGTTTGCCTTCCGGCACAGCTCCTTCTTCACCACAACGGATCGATACAACGTCCGCATTACTGAAGACGCCGTACTGATCCGCCTGTTGATCTCACGATCCACTCTTCCCCCACTCGTGAACAAGACTCCGAGGTACTTGAACTCCTCCACATGGGGCAAGATCTGGTCCCCAACCCGGAGATAGCACTCCACCATTTTCCGGGTGAGAACCATGGACTCAGACTTGGAGGTGCTGATTCTCATCCCAGTCGCTTTACACTCGGCTGAGAACCAATCCAGTGAGAGCTGAAGATCTTGGCCCAATGAAGCCATCAGGACCACATCATCTGCAAATAGCAGAGACCTAATTCTGCAGCCACCAAACTGGATCCCCTCAACGCCCTGACTGCACATAGAAATTCTGTCCATGAAAATTATGAACAGAATCGGTGACAAAGGGCAGCCTTGGCGGAGTACAACACTCACTGGAAACGGCTCCGACTTACTGCCGGCAATACGGATCAAGCGCTGACACTGATCATACAGGGAGCGGACCGCCACAATCAGACAGTCCGATACCCTATACTCTCTGAGCACTCTCCAAGTCCACAAAGCATATGTAGACTGGTTGGGCAAACTCCCATGCACCCTCAAGGACCCTGCCGAGAGTATAGCGCTGGTCCATCGTTCCACGACCAGGACGAAACCACACTGTTCCTACTGAATCTGAGGTTCGACTATCCGGCGTAGCCTCCTCTCCAGTACACCTGAATAGACCTTACCGGGAAGGCTGAGGAGTGTGATCCCACGAGTTGGAACACACCCTCCATTTTCCCTTTTTAAAAAGAGGAACCACCACCCTGGTCTGCCAATCCAGAGGTACCGCCCCCGATTACCTCGGCAACCTCAGTCCCAGAAATCGGAGAGCCCACCACAGATTCCCCAGGGACTGCTTTCTCATAGGAAGATGTGTTGGTGGGATTGAGGAGGTCTTCGAAGTATTCCCTCCACAGATCCCCAACATCCACAGTCGAGGTCAGCAGAACACCATCCTCACCATACACGGTGTTGACAGTGCACTGCTTCCCCTTCCTCAAGCGGCAGATGGTGGTCCAGAGTCTCTTTGAAGCCGTCCGGAAGTCGTTTTCCAACCACCTTGCGGCCACAGCTCCAATCGGCCGCCTCGACAATAGAGGCACGGAACATGGTCCACTCGGACTCAATATCCAGTGCCTCCCTCGTGACATGTTCAAAGTTCTTCGGGAGGTGGGAATTGAAACTCTCTCTGACAGGAGACTCTGCTAGACGTTCCCAGCAGACCCTCACAATGCATTTGGGACTGCCTGGTCTGTCCGGCTTCCTACCCTACCATCGGAGCCAACTCACCACCAGGTGGTGATCGGTAGAAAGCCCATCCGAGTGTCCAAAACATGAGACGCAATTCCGATGACACAACTACAAAGTCGATCATGGAACTGCGGCCGCGGGTGTCCTGGTGCCAAGTGTACATATGGACACCTTTATGTTTGAAAATGGTGTTTGTTATGGACAATCCGTGACAAGCACAAAAGTCCAATAACAAAACACCACTCAGGTTCAGATCCGGGCGGCCATTCTTCCCAATCACGCCTCTCCAGGTTTCACTGTCGTTGCCAACATTAGCGTTGAAGTCACCCAGCATAACAAGGGAATCACCCGAGGGAGCACTCTCCAGTACTCCCTCAATGGAATCCAAAATGAGTGGGTACTCTGAGCTGCTGTTTGGTGCGTAAGCACACACAACAGTCAGGACCCGTCCCCTCACCCAAGGCGGAGGAAAGCTACCCTCTTGTCAACTGGGTTAAAGTTCAACGTGCAGGCTTTAAGCTGGGGGGCAACAAGAATTTCCAACCCAGCCTGTCGCCTCTCACTGCGTGCAACGCCAGAGTGGTAGAGAGTCCAGCCCCTCTCGAGAGAACTGGTTCCAGAGCCCTTGCTGTGCGTCGCAGTGAGTCCAACTATATCAAGCCGGAACTTCTCCAACTCGCGCACCAGTTCTGGCTCCTTCCCCTCAGCGAGGTGATGTTCCACGTCCCAAGAGCTAGCTTATGTAGCCGAGGATCGGACCGCCAAGTGCCTTGCCTTCGGCTGCCGCCTATGAGTGGTGAGCCCATTGGAGGGGAATTATTTTTAATGTATTTTTTTTTGTACTTGTCTAAATCTTTTTGTATGTGTTTTTCACTTTTCTTTAAAAGCCTAACCAGGGACGAGGGTTACAGATGAGCCTGTGGCTAGAAGTCTTATGTACTTTGACATCACTTACCTATGGGTAGCAATGTTTAATTGTACTGTCCCTGTCATATAAATAAATACCGGCAAGCTGTATTGTCTAGAAATTACAGCACAATAAAAATATGCTGTACTGATAATACATGCTCAGCCTCCCTCCTTACAGTTTAGTAGGACAACGTCTCATCTTATTCTGTTTTGCTCATTAATTTGTCCGTAGAGGGCCAAAGAACACCTCACTTTATCACATGCAGTTAATCGTGTTGGATGGCCGAGAGGCAGACACTTCCTGCAGGGCCGACAGTGACAGCACTGACATGATGGCTGACGGGAAACACGCCGGGATGCTGATCGTTTTTGTCAAGCTGAGACGGCAAAATGCTGCAGCGACCCATAAATATTGAACCTGCCTTGTGGGGGGGGGCAATGACCCGTAAGGGATGATTGTGGCCTCTCCAGTAAGGCGTGTGTGTGTGTGTGTGTGTGTGTGTGCTTTTTCAGAAGCGTGACAACAACACTAACGTTTGTGCTCTGAGACTGTATCGTCTCTTCTATGGATGAGCCAATCAAATGTTCCTTTTGACAAACAAATACATTCACTTATTTTAGAAATTAAATGAAGATAACAATACATTTTTTACTTGCTTTTCTTCTCAGAACCACACAAAACAGGTCAGTTATATACAGAGGTGGGTAGTAACGCGCTACATTACCTTTGTTATATTTACTTCATTTACTTTTTGGATAAATTGTACTTGTCAGAATAGTTTTAATGTAACATTCTTTTCACTTGAGTGTTTTTGAGAAGAGGAAACGCTACTTTTACTCCGTTACATTAAGTTTCATTCCGATCGTTACATTTTTTCATGTCACAGTTATTTCTAATTATTGATTAAGGCTTGCTTGTCAGCCACCCTTCTTCCAGCAGGCACTGTCACGTGACTCTGTTTCGCCAATCCAACGTAAGCAGTAGTGACACATGATTCCATTTCACCAATCAAACGAGCACAAAGTACAGCTATAGGAAATATGTCAGTATTTTAAAAGTACTGTATTTTCCGGACCATAGGGTGCACCGGATTATAAGGTGCACTGCCAATGAGCGGGTCTAGTCAGGTCTATTTTCATACAACAGGGGCATTAAAGGGGTCATATTATTTTATTTTTTTTCTAAATTGAAAACACTTCCTTGTGGTCTACAAAATATTACGTGGATTATGTTTTACAGATCATCTTCAAGCCGCTTTCTGACAGTCGCTTCAGAATGCGCAGTTTTGTGGGCGGTTTTATTTACAGTATGTGGCTCACCTTCGGCAGCGTCTTTTCTCCATCATCTGTAGCGTGCAAGGAAGGCAGTGGAAGAAGTGTCAAAAGAAGGAGCTAACTGTTTTAATGACATTCGGACTTTACTTAAATCAATAACGGAGCAGCATCTCCTCATCCGTGGCTCACTTGTGCAATAACAACGCCGGAAATGTGTCCCGTAAAAAATCGTCCTACCGGAACTCTCTAATAACTAAATTCCTTGGGTGAATAATGTGCACTCACTATACCGGTATGTTTTAGCGTTTCATGGCGAGTTTACTGACAGATATACCGGTAAGTAAGGACTTTACACTACTTTATATTAGAAATGGCAACAGCGGGGGATGAATTTCCCATAACAAGAAGATAGAGAAAAAGAAGAAGCTTATCGACTACGGTGTCGGCACGGAAAACAATTTTCAGGACTTATGCAGATCCCAAATACAGATCAGCATGTACCAGAAAGTAAGAAAAGTTGCTTTTGCATAATATTGCGAAACAAAACACCAGATAATATGTCTTACCTTATACACACACCATAATAATACTCGTATGTTGAAGCACAGTACAATCCATGAAGCGGTGCGGCTTCATAGCTTACCAAAGTCGTACTAAAACATTTTGATAGATTTTTGAACGCTGTGTGTAATGTTCTATATTTTCAATGTAACATATACAATTTTGGTGTTGTTTACTTGAATCATATTGCAGTCCACACGTATCTCTTATGTGTGACTGTCATCATTTTGCAGTCTACACGTATCTCTTTTGTATGACTGCCATCTACTGGTCACACTTATAATTTCACCATGTACCAACTAAAATAGCTTCGAGGTCGGTAAGCACAACCAAAATGATTCCGTACATTAGGCGCATCGGGTTATAAGGCGCATTGTCAAGTTTTGAGAAAATTAAAGGATTTTATGTGCGCCCTATAGCCTGAAAAATATGGTATATGGTCAAATAGAAACCGACTTACTTGAAAAAGAAGTGTCAGTGTCAAGTGTGCCCTGCGATGAGGTGGTGACTTGTCCAGGGTGTACCCCGCCTTCCGCCCGATTGTAGCTGAGATAGGCTCCAGCGCCCCCCGCGACCCCGAAGGGATTAAGCGGTAGAAAATGGATGGATGGATGGAGTGTCAAGTGTCAGAATTTTCCCAAAAGAAGACACTTTAAATATGTGACATGAAGCCACACATCCCGTCATGAGACAACTGGTAAGCAGAAATCTCCTAAAACAGTTGACTAAAAAAAAGGCGATCTTTTTGTCTGTCTCTGATGATCCTAATAACCACAAGTATCATTTAAACACATTAAAACATTACCAACAACATCAAAAAGCAGTGAAAATGTGTACTTTTTGTACTTAAATCCGTAGCTTTAAAGTTGCTAGCGGGAACTTGTTAGCATGTAGCATTATCTTCTTCTATTGTATTTGCATCTAACACGGCTCAACAAGCTGAAATGATCACAATCACCCCCTCGTGTGCGAGAGGCACACTGCGTATGGCCATCAGCAGTGTTGGGTTAGTTACTGAAAACCAGTGACTAGTTACAGTTACTAAGTACTTTTTTTCAAAAGTAACTCAGTTACTAACTCAGTTACTTACACCAAAAAGTAATGCATTACTGTGAAACTACCTTTTTTTTTTTTTAAAGCTCCCATTAATGCCCTTTTAGCCTTCATTTCAGTACTGTTATTGCACTGGAGAATAATACAATCTGTTCAACTTGACATGCATTTGCATCACTGAACTCTGCTCAGCAATGTGGTCTACATACAACACACAAAGACAAAAATATGTTTCAAAGGGCCAATT
>NC_084548.2:57817500-57867500 GCF_033978685.3 Nerophis lumbriciformis
CAAAGTTCAATATCCGAGGGCTGAGATCATGTCCAACTTTGCATAAGTGAACACGCTGCAAGATTGCTTGTATCACACATAATATCGCACATAAGTAGATACACTGCAGGACTGCTTGCATCTCACATCATATGACACACACAAGTAAACACGCTGCAGGACTGCTTGTATCGCACATGATATCACACACGAGTAAACACGCTGCAGGACTGCTCGTATCACATGATATCGCACACAAGTAAACACGCTGCAGGACTGCTTGTATCGCACATGATATCGCAAACAAGTAAACACGCTGCAGGACTGCTTGTATCGCACATAATATCGCACACAAGTAGATACACTGCAGGACTCCTTGTACCGCCCATATCACACGCACGTAAACACGCTGCAGGACTGCTTGTATCGCACATTATATCACACACAAGTAAACACGCTGCAGGACTGCTTGTATCGCACATTATATCGCACACAAGTAAACACTCTGCAGGACTGCTTGTATCACACATTTTGTCGCACATTTTACATGCACGCGTATTATCTGATACTTATTTTTGTTGCCGATGGCAGACTAATATCTGATATCAATCAGATCGGGACACCCCTAATCTATTCTATACACCTTTTTACATAGTTCTTAAATAGTGGTTTATTAAATACATACTAATGTCCTAATTTTAATACTTTTTAATAAATAAAAATAATATTTCAGTGAAGAGGATATTTAGATCTTGGGGTTTGTCGTAATGGCATTTTTACTAAATCATTTCTATCTTTGACCTCGTTATACTAAAATTGTGGTTATTAGTGCGGTGGAAGAAGAGAAGAAACGAATGTGTGATTAGTCCCCAAAAATAACATGTAATCAGATTTGGATTTTGTCGATGGTATGAATTTATTGGGTCAAAGTATCTAAAAAGAATCTAATTGAAGAGTCTGCCGAGGGATTCCCTATCGAGGTCTTGGAGGTCATGAAAAGGTGAAGAAGTCGTTGAAACATTTTTCATTGGATTAATTTTCTGCAACAAATTCCATTTAAACGACAACAAAGCTCACATCTGATTTCAAACATCTCTACGTTAACTGTTGTTTTATTCCTGCCTATTAGTATTAGTCGTCTAACATATATAATATATAAACGTATATAATACACGCAAATATTTCTAGATTATGAGCGACCCCACAAATGAGAATAAATAAACTGTTTTTCTATATCATGTCGAGTGCGTGTTCTACACAACACACACTTTTAAGCATGCGTTTACTAACAATCAGTCTGGTTGGTCACACCAAGAAGTACGACGATCAAACAAGGTAGTACTCAGACTGACCTGTGGGAGGCAGCAATGAGCCGCACACCAGCTACAAAAGGAAGAAACCAAGGCTAACGTTTAGCTTTTAGGCTAGCTCTGCTTTATTGGCATTACTTTTGTGGTGCGACTTGGAGGAAACCCATTTGAAAACTTTTATAAACAATTTTTACACATTTTTAAAAAGTCAATATTTACACTAATAAACATACAAACACAATTTTAACTCTTAAATACAACTTTGAGACAATTTAAAAGCAATTTGAACAGTTGAAAAAACTTAATTTAAACACTTTTAAAGAACAATTTTCAAACACTTTTCCAAACAATATTCAAACACTGTAAAAAAAAATGTAAACTAAAAAATACATTTTAAAACTTTAAATATTAATATTTTAACACTTTAAAAACAATATTTACACTAAAAAAACAACATTTTAACACTCTTGAAAACAATATTTAAACAGTTTTACATAATATTTTCACACAAACATTTAAACAAACATGTAAACAGTTAAAAAAAACATTATTTTACCACTTTTAAAAACAACATTCAAGCAATTTTAAAAACAACATTTTAACACTTAAAACAATATTTTAAAAAAATTAAAACAGCATTCAAACACTTAAAAACACAATTTAAAAACTTAAAAAACAACATTGAAACTATTAAAAAGCAACATTCAAACACTTTTAAAAAAAACTTTTAAACCATTAAAAAACAATAATTTAACACTTTTTAAACAACATTTAAACACTTAAAAGCACTACTTAAACACTTTTAAAAACAATGTTTACACTTTTAAAAACAATGTTTAAACACTTTTAAAAACAACTTATAAACACTTGTAAAAACATTTTTTTTAAAAATAAAAAAAATAACAAATTTAAACAGCTAAAATGCATCATTTAAACACTTAAATGTTTGCTGTCTGCTCAGTTCTACAAGACAATATGGAATGGGGTGAAATGGGGCCAAAGGTCACTAGTGCTTACACGTGACACAAGTCTCTCTAACGAGCCAAAACAATATGTTTAAAACATTTGCGATCGGTTCCCAATACTATAGATTCTAAACCAGGGGTGTCAAACTCAAATACAGAGTGGGCCAAAATTTAAAACTGAACAAAGCCGCGGGCCAAGGTTGAACAAATTAACCTTTTAATAGGGACCCAAACAAGTTTTGCATTAAATATTGAACAAGCAAGGCTTATATAACTTTATAGTGACATGCAAAATCGAGTTTCAAATAATAATAATAATAATTAAAAAAATATCAATGGCATATCAAATACAATTTAAATAAAAATGTAATGCCTCTTTTCTATTTGCAGCCTTCTGAGGTAAATATCAACATTAACTTTTTCCATAGGCTAATAAATTTGAAAATAAAATAATGAATAAACCAACCATTCAGGACTTTAAACGGCTCAGTTTGCAACACACTGATCTAATCTGATGTGCCCAAGCCAGATACCTGGCATCTTTTCTTGGATGCTAGTTCATTAATGTCGGGGCTCAGGCTTTGAGCTGAAGCAACCTTCATTATCGAACGAAGGTGTTCATCAGTCATTATTTCTCGTATTCCACAGTCTTGGGGGCGTGCCTTACAGGCACTGCTTTTAACGTCCTCTACGAGCTGACGTCACGTCCGCTTTTCTAACAACGTGCCCACCAGTCACAAGATATGAGCAGCTTCTGTACGCACACACACAACGCATACTTCATCAACAGCGATACAGTTTACACTGAGAGTGGCCGTATAAGCAACTTTAACATTGTTAGAAATATACGCCACACTGTGAATCCACACAAGAATGACAAACACATTTTGGGAGAACATCCGCACAGTAACACAACATAAACACAACAGAACAAATACCCAGAACCCTTTGCAGCACTAACTCTTCCGGGACGCTACAATATACACCCCCGCTACCCTCCAGCTCCATGCGGACGAGGAAGATACAGCAATGGCGATGCCGACGACGAGTAAGATGAAGAAATACGCTTGTAAGTTCCAAAACGAATGGAAACAAGAATTTCAGTTTATCCAGGGCAGTTCGAAGGGGAAGAGGTATGTTGCCTGTAAATTTTGTAGAACAGACTTCTCCATTGAACACGGTGGCCGAACGGATATACTCAGTCATGAACGGACAGTGAAGCACAAAGCGTCGGCAGCGCAGCACCGGTCACAGCCCAGTATTTTGGGCCACCTCGCTAAATGGAGCCCCGATGGTGAAACATATGCCGAGACAAAGATGGCTATGCTGATAGCTGGAACCAACATCCCGTTCTCATTTGCGGATGTCTATAACAAATCCGTGAAGGATATGTTCCCGGATTCAGAGATCACTCGCCAGTACGCAAATGGCAGAACAAAGGCTACTCAAATAGTGAAAGGTAAGTGTTGTTTTTTGTTTTTTTAGTAAGTAAGCAGCAAGCACAGTACAGTTAGTAGAACAACTGTGTTTTCATTACTGTTTATTTGATAGGTGCCATTGCCCCGGAATTGGACAAGGAAGTGATCGAACTTTGCCAAAACCAACCCTGTGGTCTGATGTATGATGAAAGCACAAGCAGAAACACGGATAAAGTATGTATTTTGTATTTACACTTCTCTTGTAAAGTAATTTTGTGGCTGCTGTGAAAATTGCTTTCTAAATATATATATATATATATATATATATATATATATATATATATATATATATATATATATATATATATATATATATATATATATATATATATATATATATATATATATATATATATATTTTAAGGAGTTTGTGATATTGGCCAGGGTTTGCGATCCGAAAACTCAGGAGGTGGTGACGAAGTTTCTGCACATGCCAGTGTGCAACATTGGCACAGCACAGAACCTCTTTGAGTCACTGAACACAGCGCTAAGGTAAAATGTAAAGTCGCTAATGTGTAAATGTAAATACATTACAATATGCTAGGAGACAGATCACTAATAAGTAATGTTGTACTTTGTTTATTCCTAGTGACAGAAAAATTGACTGTAGAAACGTTGTGGCATTTAATAGTTATAATGCCAATGTCATGAAGGGGAAGCACAATTCTGTTGTCAGCAGAATCAAAGACATGCAGCCATCCCTAATTGACATGGGGTGCATCTGTCATCTGGTCCAGCTGGCCACAGGATGTGGCATTAGGTCTCTACACCAGCCTATTGAAGACATCCTCAGCAGTATATATGCTTACTTTGACATCAGGTATGTTACACTTGCACATAAGTTAAAAGAGAGCCTCTGTGCCACAATTTGACAGTTATTGGATGTCATCTTGGTTCCCTTGCTTTTCATTATTTAACAATTTCTTTCCTTTTTTTTAATTTTTTTTTAACCTTTCTCAACTTCAGTGCCAAATGTTGCGAAATCTTCAGAGAGTTTGTGGAGTTCACAGACTCAGAAACTCTGAAGATACTCCGATACTGTGCAACCAGGTGGCTCAGCCTGCTGACTTGCAGTGTGATGCACTGCAGGCATATTTTGCCAGTCATGAGGATGTGGAGAAGCCTGGCAAGGTGAAGATGCTGGCTGAACATTTAACCAGCAAGAAGACAAAGTTCTTCTTCCTCTTCCTGTCCCAGGCTCTGAAACCACCGGCAGAGTTCAATGTTATGTTTCAGGTCAGCCAGCCTATCAAAAGATTAACTTAAATAATTATGATAATAAATAATGGTGTTATCATAATTTTTTTTATAACTGATAATCAATGTGTTTCTAGGCTGAAGGAGTGATGGTTCATCAGCTGCACCGGGAGATGACCAGCCTGGTGAGAAGAATAATGGGAAGATTTCTCCCTGCTAGCCTTATTGCTGATGTCCCACTGAAGGACATCAAGTTCGAGGACGCCAGCCTACAGTTGCCAGACAACAAACTCTTTCTTGGAGCAGCTGCACAAAGCCTCTTGGAGGACAACATGGATGAACTTTCCTCCTCTGTCCCAATGATGATCAAGTAAACATGATTATTGTGTTATCCAAATCAGCTTACCTTCTAAAAGCTAACTAACTGATATCCCATCATACAATGGCTGTAATTTTTGATCTGATCATGTGTCACAGGGTAGTGAGAGACTTTTTTGTAGCTGTGACTACAAAGATGATGACTGCATTTCCCTTAGACAACATCATCCTCCAAAACCTGATCGTGTTGGACCTAGAGTCACGGCATCAATTTTCACCAAACTCAGGTGCATCCCCTTTTTTAATTTATGGCGGTAGTTGTTTAATAATCAACTTCAGAAGTTATAGAGGATAAGACTAGAAAAAGCAATTATATCCCCAGCTCACTTGTGCTTAATTTGCTCATTTTCATTTACAGTTAAAGAGCTAGGAAAAAGTCTGCCACAGCTGCGATTGGACCTGGATAGCCTACAGGAAGAAGTAGTGGAGTACCAAGTGCTTGGCAGTGAAGATCTTCCTCAGGAAGCAAGGATTGACCGGTTTTGGGCCATGCTAGGGAGAGATGGAAGATTCCAGACTCTCGTGCATTTGATGAAAGCACTTTTGTGCGTGCCACACAGCAATGCATCATCAGAGAGGGTGTTCAGCATGGTTAGAAAAATAGTGACAGAGAATAGAACGAGGATGGACAATTCAACCCTTAACTCACTCCTTTCCTGCAAAATAAATTTCACAGATGCTGCCTACACCTATGCTCCTTCAAAGGCTGTGCTTCTGGCTGCAAAGCATTGCACTTTCAAGTACAACAATGAGTAGATAAGTGTTATGTGTGTGTACATGTGTAAATAAATGACCACTGAAATTCAAGTATTTCTTATATATATATATATATATATATATAAGTATATATATATATATGTATATATATATATATATATATATATATATATATATATATATATATATATATATATATATATATATATATATTGTTACTCCCTCCGAGGTCTTAATCAAGGCTCAAGTTGTTCGTTTTTCTCAAACAGACATTTATTTTCAGCCACGCCTTCTTCTCGTAACAACGATGCCAACACAATGCCAAAATAATGCCGTCAGAACTAATAAACAAGAAAAACAGAACTTACAATTAGTCTGACATCCAATAACATAGAACACATTGACTTCACATACATATCAGAAAGAATCATATCTCATTGGCCTCACAAACTCCGAGGGAGTAAAGTTTCTTTTCAAGCTGAGACTCCATTAACCTCTTCCATCATATGTTAGCTGTCTCATGCTGCTTCCCTTATTTCGTCACATATTAATTGTCCCCCCAACAATGTGACCAAACCGGAACAAAAAATATGTTCCTCTCCAATTTACATGAGTTTTGTAACAAAAATAAAGTTAACATATACTTGCATGAAATCACCAAAGAAAATACATTTTTAATCACATCAAATGTAAATATGAACTTATATTTGTATGTATTTACTCTAACCAACTATGAAATTATATAACATATATACAATGTGCTTCTGTCAGCAGCTACATATATATAATAAAATAAAAATATATATAGCTAGAATTCACTGAAAGTCAAGTATTTCTTATATATATATATATATATATATATATATATATATATATATATATATATATATATATATATATATATATATATATGAAATACTTGACTTTTGGTGAATTCTAGCTGTACATATACTCCTCCCCTCTTAACCACGCCCCCAACCACGCCCCTCCCATAACATCCTCCCCCCGCCCACCACCACCCCATCTCCCGAATTCGGAGGTCTCAAGGTTGGCAAGTATGAGTCAAAGTAAAAAGTATGGAGTATTAAATCACTCTGATTTAGCCAAAAAGCAAATGTAACTAAGTAAATGTAGTTACTACAACACTGGAATATTTTGGCCTTTTTAGAATATGTCCTTAGAGTTCCACCAGGACTGTAATCAGTGCCTTAAGCAAAGTTCTAAAAGTATTTTCTAGATGAGTTCCAGTGAATTATATTTACATTTGATGTCTATGTCACTGTAACAATCATGTTTCTAAAATGTTTGCAATGAATTAAAGATGACTTGTTAATTGAGGGTACTTAGAGAGCAGCAGGAGATAAGACTACTGAGGACTTCGCCCAGACTTGAGGGACTAATGAGCTGCCAACAGGGGGTCTTCCTCGTGCCACTGCTGGAACTGGGTCAGTCGATAAGTCTTGTTGGAGCATATCGCTCACGTCTGCTGCTCTACTAGGGATGGCCGTATCCATACGAGTGTCTATAGTATCGACACCCAGCTGCCCTTGGTATCACATCCATACTAGTGCGATAGGATCAATACTTTTGGTGCAGTATTTTTTCTATACTCCATTTGCAGCGTCTCTTCTAGTCTGTCCCTGCAAACATCATCTCTCTCTTTGCTCGCTCAGGCATATATATATATATATATATATATATATATAGAGAGAGAGAGAGAGAGAGAGAGAGAGAGAGAGAGAGAGAGAGAGAGAGAGAGAGAGAGAGAGAGAGAGAGATACATATATACATATATAGATATGGATATATACATTTATATATATATATATATATATATATATATATATACAGGTAAAAGCCAGTAAATTAGAATATTTTGAAAAACTTGATTTATTTCAGTAATTGCATTCAAAAGGTGTAACTTGTACATTATATTTATTCATTGCACACAGACTGATGCATTCAAATGTTTATTTCATTTAATTTTGATGATTTGAAGTGGCAACAAATGAAAATCCAAAATTCCGTGTGTCACAAAATTAGAATATTACTTAAGGCTAATACAAAAAAGGGATTTTTAGAAATGTTGGCCAACTGAAAAGTATGAAAATGAAAAATATGAGCATGTACAATACTCAATACTTGGTTGGAGCTCCTTTTGCCTCAATTACTGCGTTAATGCGGCGTGGCATGAGTCGATGAGTTTCTGGCACTGCTCAGGTGTTATGAGAGCCCAGGTTGCTCCGATAGTGGCCTTCAACTCTTCTGCGTTTTTGGGTCTGGCATTCTGCATCTTCCTTTTCACAATACCCCACAGATTTTCTATGGGGCTAAGGTCAGGGGAGTTGGCGGGGCAATTTAGAACAGAAATACTATGGTCCGTAAACCAGGCACGGGTAGATTTTGCGCTGTGTGCAGGCGCCAAGTCCTGTTGGAACTTGAAATCTCCATCTCCATAGAGCAGGTCAGCAGCAGGAAGCATGAAGTGCTCTAAAACTTGCTGGTAGACGGCTGCGTTGACCCTGGATCTCAGGAAACAGAGTGGACCGACACCAGCAGATGACATGGCACCCCAAACCATCACTGATGGTGGAAACTTTACACTAGACTTCAGGCAACGTGGATCCTGTGCCTCTCCTGTCTTCCTCCAGACTCTGGGACCTCGATTTCCAAAGGAAATGCAAAATTTGCATGGTTGGGTGATGGTTTGGGGTGCCATGTCATCTGCTGGTGTCGGTCCACTCTGTTTCCTGAGATCCAGGGTCAACGCAGCCGTCTACCAGCAAGTTTTAGAGCACTTCATGCTTCCTGCTGCTGACCTGCTCTATGGAGATGGAGATTTCAAGTTCCAACAGGACTTGGCGCCTGCACACAGCGCAAAATCTACCCGTGCCTGGTTTACGGACCATGGTATTTCTGTTCTAAATTGGCCCGCCAACTCCCCTGACCTTAGCCCCATAGAAAATCTGTGGGGTATTGTGAAAAGGAAGATGCAGAATGCCAGACCCAAAAACGCAGAAGAGTTGAAGGCCACTATCAGAGCAACCTGGGCTCTCATAACACCTGAGCAGTGCCAGAAACTCATCGACTCATGCCACGCCGCATTAACGCAGTAATTGAGGCAAAATGAGCTCCAACCAAGTATTGAGTATTGTACATGCTCATATTTTTCATTTTCATACTTTTCAGTTGGCCAACATTTCTAAAAATCCCTTTTTTGTATTAGCCTTAAGTAATATTCTAATTTTGTGACACACGGAATTTTGGATTTTCATTTGTTGCCACTTCAAATCATCAAAATTAAATGAAATAAACATTTGAATGCATCAGTCTGTGTGCAACGAATAAATATAATGTACAAGTTACACCTTTTGAATGCAATTACTGAAATAAATCAAGTTTTTCAAAATATTCTAATTTACTGGCTTTTACCTGTGTGTGTATATATATATATATATATATATATATATATATATATATATATATATATATACATACCGTATACAGTGTTTCCCACAGGACAGGCATCTATTTGTGGTGGTGTGGTCGAGGGGCGGGGGGTGGCGGCGACAGCGGCGATGACCAAGAAGAACGCAGAGTTGGAATATAATTACAACACTTTATGTACATATTTATATATAGATTTGAACATATTCACTGAAATATATTTATTAATTGTGGTTCTTACAAAAAATTTATCTTATACAATATAAAAGCTAAAATGTCTCTTAAAGCTCTGCCCCTTTAATTAGTGAATACTAAATAATTTAACTTTAGCCTACTATTACAACCATATTATTTACCAGCAACATGAAGTGAAACAGAGGCAGAGGTGTCCTGCCACAGTCAGTCAACCTCCTCCTCCTCCTCCTGCTACTGCTGAACAGGTCGCTCTCCAAGTCCAGCCCTTTTCGGCCGTTGAAAATATTTTTCTATACTCATCTGTGTGAAGGAGTGAACATCCAACATTAGAATTTATTACTAACGAGCAGAACCGCTCTATGTACAGTGCCGTCTAACCTTAAGCGGCAGCAGCTCAACACATGCAGGGTTCAACGTTAAGGTTTTTTTCTACTTGCCCGACTTCTCAAATCTACTTGCCCCAATATTTTTACTTGTCCTGCCTAGGTTTTTTTCTGGCTGTGTAGTGCTCATGGCTTATATCTTACTAAAATCCTTCCCGTTGACTATTTACAACACTACACAGTATTTATTATTATTATCATTATCTGTAAATACATTTAAATGGCATTGCATACATGTAAAATTAAATGCTATTTCACATCATTTGACCAGTAGCAGTTACACTCATCTGAACAGGTCAGCCACCTGTTTAAAGCCCGATCACAGTTGAAATCTTGAAATGAAGGGCCTTTAATGGCCAAAACATTAACCTGGACAACATTTTAACAGCTGGTTGGCTCAGATTTTATTATTTTCATTGCATTCACATGCTGCAGTGGACAGTGGACAATTTAGCTTCAGTCCACATGTGTTTATTGACAACAGGGTTATAACCTGGACACGTTAGCTCGTCGGTATGAAAACAGGTGACTGTTACTACGTGCGTCTGCCCCGGCCCCCGAGTCAAACAGCGGCGGTGTTAATGAAGCTCACCGTCAGTGAAACGCTCGGTGAAATCGCGGATTAATGTTAAATATATGACGAGCCGCGAGCGATGCAGCTATAACCTATCTACCTATAACTTATATTACCCTCGTATTTTGATCCTTCATCGTCGTCGTCTTCTTCTTCTTCTTCTGGCCCACCAGGTGAATTAAGTGCTATTGGCGGAGTTACAATGCATAGTAGGCTACCGCCACCTACTGCACCGGAGTTGTAACTACAAGGTACATTCACAGACAGAGTCCCATTGCTTTTATGAGCGGTCGAGCGAGTCAAAAGCCGAAAAATCCATTTGTGGCGGACGTAATTCTTTCGTGGCGGGCCGCCACAAATAAATGAATGTGTGGGAAACACTGGTATATATATATATGTATTGTATTTAGTAATAAAACATTTTTAATAGTTTCCATCTGTTCACATATTCATAATGAATTAACTAAAATAAATTATCATGTCATTTTATTTATACACACATACCTGTATATTATATATATATATATATATATATATATATATATATATATATATATATATATACATTTATATATATTTGTGTATATATGTTTGTATGTCTGTATATATATATATATATATATATATATATATATATATATATATATATATATATATATCCATCCATTTTCTACCGCTTGTCCCTTTTGGGGTCGCGGGGTGTGCTGGTGCCTATTTTAGCTACAATCGGGCAGAATATATATATATATATATATATATATATATATATATATATATATATATATATATATATATATATATATATATATATATATATATAGTATTTAGTAATAAAACATTTTAAATAGTTTCCATCTGTTCACATATTCATAATGAATTAACTAAAATAAATTATCATGTCATTTTAAGTCGAACGTGTCGGTATCGGCGATACCAGCCCTGTCTTGCAGCGACACCAAAATCACCAGTTTCCTCGTCGCCCATGCTGATGCGATACATTAGTACGCTGTCCGTTACAGTACATGAATACATTTAGTCGCCATGTGCTTTTATTTTGAAATGTGACAGCAGGTTTAGGATAAGTGGAGTATGCAATGCACACAGGAAGCACAGTTGTGCGCGTTTGAAAAAATTTTAAAACTTCAAAATAGCATTTAAAAACTTTTGAAAACAACATTCAAACACTTTAAAAAAAAACATTGAAACACTTTTAAAAACAATATTTATAAACGACACTCAATAACATTTAAACACTTTTCAAAATAAAATGTAAACACTTTAAAACAACATTTAAACACTCTTAAAGACAAACATAGTCAAATAAAGGTCAATTAAAATGTATACTATATTAAGAATATGTGTACATATAGCATAGGGCCCTGACATCTAAAAAGTACAACTCTGTTCATTGTTATGTTCATGTATTTGTTATGTTTTTCATGTGTACGCACACATAAACACACATACAGTATGAGATCAGATCAATGAGATAAGGTAAGAACAGGATAGAAACTGCTGTGGAACTAGTTACAATGCAATATGCCATGGAAATACAATGTTAACACTTTTGTGCAAATAAGTACAGTTGCACTTGTTTTTTCAAATGTGTTTATTCTGTAAAGGACAGAGTTAAATGTTTAAAACGACTGGTTAATAGTGCTATTATGAAGTGCAATGTCAGCACTATTTTTTTCCCTGCAATTTCAAATGCACTTGTTTTAATAAATATATACAGCGTTTTAAAAGCATACACAATCTGTGTAAATATATTAGTCTGTGGTTAAAAGGACTTGAAAGGACTCGAAACTCAAAATGCAGGACTTGGGACTTGACTTGAGACTTTCCAGTCTTGACTTTGGACTTGACTCGGGACTTGCTTGTCTTGACTCGGGACTTGACTCGAGATTTGAGTGCAAAGACTTGAGACTTACTTGTGACTTGCAAAACAATGACTTGGTCCCACCTCTGCTAAACTGTAAATTCATAAATTTCTATAATTTTTTTGGACAAAAATCTGATTGTTACTTCAACATGTCATTGAGTGTAAATGTCTTTGCTACATTTGTGACAGCTGTTAACTAAATCATGTTAACCAAAGCTAAAAGCAGCAATACAACCTTATTTCATTCTCAGGTTGCTGTCATGATATTGGACATGAATCATAACCGCGCGTGTGCACTAATGAATGTTTACATCAAATGCCGTCAGGCTGAGTGGGAGTGGAAGTGAGACCTGCTGTACATTCTTCTGGAAGTCTTCTTTTTTTAGATATCTGCAGTAATTATGCAGCCTTAATGCCCTGAAACCATATGTTTGTTTCCCGTCGCTGTTGTGAAGGCTGAAGCTTTTTCCTGGAAGACGTTGACGATCTCATCATATGGAAGACATGTTGTTGTGTGTTAACATGAGAAGGAGCTCCTGAAATCCTCTTCATCCAACTTGTGTGATTACAGACAGATATCAGAACCAGGAGTGTGTCATGAAAGAAAAGGCTTCTCGGACGCCGGAGAACGCAAATGTCACGATATCACACTGTATCAGACAATATCATACTCTGCAGACCATATTTCAACTGTACTGTATGAAAGGAGCACTTCCTGTCCTATTAATTCATATCACAGTGAACCAAAGTATAGTTTTCAGGCAGAAGCAGAATTTATAATAATATATATCCTACATAAACATTACATAAGACGGTTATTGTGACCAAAATTATGATGTTTATTATTATCATATGATATTGTTGAAGGTGCTCCAAAAGTACTTACACACTGAAATATTTCAACCTTGAATAAATGAATAAGTAAATAAATAAAAAAACAAATCCAAAAATAAGAAAATAAAGAAAGAAATAAGTAAATTAATAAATAAATAAATAATGAATACATAAATTAATGAACAATTGAATTAAAAAATAAAATAAAAAATAAACAAATGTATACAAAATAAATAAATAAATTAAAAATGAATAAGTAAATAAATATATTAACAAATGAATACAAAATAAATGAACAAGCATGATCATCAAAATTATAACAAATACAGGTTTGACACATCTCACTTTGCATGTGATGAGTTTAAATCACATATCAGTTTCACATTTGGAGTTGAATCACTGATATAAATGGACTTTTGCATGATATTCAATTTTCTGGGGTTTCACCTGTGTGTTCTATATGTACTCTATCCATTTTCTACCGCTTGTCCCATTCACAGTCTTTATCGTCATTTCTTTTTATTTTATTTTCATCCTGAGAACATTGACAGAGCGGGGACGTCATTTCCTGTTTTTTTTGCGCGCGCTTCTTCAGTCACTTCCGGTCTGACGAAGAGGTAGGTTGCAGTGATTGATATAAAAAAAAAAACGTTCAAATGTGTATACATAACGTGTATTGTGCACTTTATGTTGTACAATACTTTAGTAAAGCCCATGAAAGTTACGTTTTTAATAGAACTAATCTAATGAAGATCGTTTTTTCATGTAGTTTCCTTCCTTCTTAAAGGTGTATGTTATGCGACAAACATGGCTAAAGTCGCTGTATTACGTCTGTATGTTGTGCACAGGTACGTGAGCTTCTCTTCATTGTAAATTATATTAAAAACGCGTTTCCAGACGCTTCCGGACTAACGAAGAAGTGCATGTGACAAGTCACAAGTTGCTGTATGCTCTGGATGTTGCGCACAGAAAATAAACGCCTCCTGGTGGTCGGCAAAAGCATTGCAGCATTTTGGAATTTTACTATTTGGCCTAAAAAGCCCCCCTAAAAACATTTTAAAAAACTGCCAGCAAAGCACCATTTACATCTGCATATTTAAAATGTACATCACATTGTTATTGTAAGAGCTAACACCAAGGAAGTACTTTTCTGGCGTAGTGATACAGCGCCTTGGTAACGGCGCCCCAGGCTACTATGGAGAGCGGAAAGCTGTACATATGTATATATATATATATATATATATATATATATATATATATATATATTTCTTTCTTTTTTGTTTTTATAAAGAAATGAAAATACAATGTAATGCAGAGGTATACTTATAACAATGTTATAGACAACTGATACTTTTTATAGCGTTGGCAGGGTGTAGGGGGGCGGGTGTGTGAAATGCTTTCTCTCTCTTAAGGGAGCGTAAAAGAAAATAATTGAGAAGCAGTGTTTCCCCCAGAAAATGTGTTAGTTAAGGTGGTGACTCTCCAGGGGGAGGGGACCGGGGAAGGGGGTGGATGGGTGGGTGTAAGGATCGGTGTAACTCGGCCTGTCGCCATCTTGTCTCCACCTCGTCGCTGCCACCACAACCTTGGGGGCAAACGACTACAGACTGTGGTGACGTAGGCCGGCTCCGTCGCATGAAGAAGCCTATATATATACTGTATATATATATATACACAACTTTTGGTTGTGTTTTCCGCTCCATTTGCTGAATGGCGATATATGATATATATCTCGATATTTTTTCCGTAAAGTAAAAACAAAACAGTTCTAGTTATCTGAGATACTAAAATACTGACTTACAAAGTCAAATTAATGACTTACTGTAGGTAAGCGTTTGGAATAAGCGTTTGAAAAAAAGAGTTAAAAGTGGGGTCACATGCTGACATATGCTCAACTCATCATGCTTAATTTATTTCAGCATTTGGGAAGCCTGTAGTTGATTTTTATTATGTAAATGTTATATTTGCATCAACATGTGATAGCAGGGATACTGCCATTCAAAACTAGGCTGCTACATTACTAATGATTAAAGGCCTACTGAAACCCACTACTACCGACCACGCAGTCTGATAGTTTATATATCAATGATGAAATCTTAACATTGCAACACATGCCAATACGGCCGGGTTAACTTATAAAGTGTACTTTTAAATTTCCTGCGAAACTTCCGGTTGAAAACGTCTAGGTATGATGACGTATGCGCGTGACGTCGATGGTTGAAACGGAAGTATTGGGACGCCATTGTATCCAAAACAAAAAGCTCAGTTTTCATCGCAAAATTCGACAGTATTCTGGACATCTGTGTTGGTGAATCTTTTGCAATTTGTTTAATGAACAATGGAGACTGCAAAGAAGAAAGCTGTAGATGCGATCGGTGTTTTAGCGTCTGGCTACAGCAACACAACCAGGAGGACTTTGACTTGGATAGCAGACGCGCTATCCGACGCTAGCCGCCGATCGCATCGATGATCGGGTGAAGTCATTCGTCGCTCCGTCGATCGCTGGAATGCAGGTGAGCTTCGGTGTTGATGAGCAGATGAGGGTTGGCGTAGGTGGAGAGCTAATGTTTTTATCATAGCTCTGTCGAGGTCCGTAGCTAAGTTAGATTCAATGGCGTCGTTAGCAACAGCATTGTTAGGCTTCGCCAGGCTGGAAAGCATTAACCGTGTAGTTACAGGTCCATGGTTTAATAGTATTGTTGATTTTCTGTCTATCCTTCCAGTCAGGGGTTTATTTATTTTGTTTCTATCTGCAGTTAAGCCCGATGCTATCACGTTAGCTCCGTAGCTAAAGTGCTTCACCGATGTATTGTCGTGGAGATAAAAGTCACTGTGAATGTCCATTTCGCGTTCTTGACTCTCATTTTCAAGAGTATATAGTATCCGAGGTGGTTTAAAATACAAATCCGTGATCCACAATAGAGAGAGAGAGTGTGGAATCCAATGAGCCCTTGTACCTAAGTTACGGTCAGAGCAAAGAAAGATGCGTCCTGCACTGCACTCTAATACTTCACTCTCACGTTCCTCATCCACGAATCTTTCATCCTGGCTCAAATTAATGGGGTAATCGTCGCTTTCTCGGTCCCAATCGCTCTCGCTGCTGGTGTAAATGTGTGTAAATGTGAGGAGACTTTCAACTTGTGACGTCACGCGACTTCCGGTACAGGCAAGGCTTTTTTTTATCAGCGACCAAAAGTTGCGAACTTTATCGTCGTTGTTCTATACTAAATCCTTTCAGCAAAAATATGGCAATATCACGAAATGATCAAGTATGACACATAGAATGGATCTGCTATCCCCGTTTAAATAAAAACATTTCATTTCAGTAGGCCTTTAATGTAACTATAGCTGAAAAAATAGTACAATAGCAATAGTAGAGACTATTCATCCCTGAACACCATTTGAGTTCATGTAGGCTTTGTGATGCAGTTACAATATTATATCAACTATCAGAGACAGCTTCATTTAACATAATGTCCTTTTTTGCTGCTTCAACTAGGGATGTCCCGATCCGATATTTGGATCGGATCGGCCGCCGATATTTGCCAAAAAATGCGTATCGGCAAGGCATGGGAAAATGCCGATCCAGATCCAGTTTAAAAAAAACCTCCGGTCCATGTTTTCCAACGCACCGATTTAAATAATACATTCCACTTTTCTGCTGCTCCGTAATTTCCGTTCCGCATTTTCCAGCACACCTTCAACACATCCACAGGTCTGTGTATTCTCACGCAGTTGCTTTTAGCTGCTGGCATTACACGACAGGCTCTTCTCACTCTTTTCTGTGTCTCCCTCTCACAGACAGCAAGCGCACCTTCTTACACGCGTCAAATACTGTCACGTCATACGTCACATACTGTCACGACATACGTCACATACGTATACGTCCTCTCCCAGCAGAGAGGTAGCAGCATGGCTAACGTTAGCTGTGATGCTAGCGCAGCCGTGTGACAAACGTTCCCTCTAAGGTGCGGGCCTGTGCGCATAGCAATTATATGCCACGCACAAAATCAAATAAAAAAATAAGCGCATAACAATTTTCGACACACGGACACGACAGAGAAAACAGTTTTCGTCATCATTGTTCAAATATTATAACGTCTGTCGAGACGCTTATCTCCATTCGGTGCCACACGCCCACACCATCAAAATGCCGAGGCAAAAATTTCCAGATCAACACCGTATGAAAAAATTAGTGATTTTTTTAGTTGTGATTTCCTTCTCTGCATGAAAGTTTAAAAGTAGCATATATTAATGCAGTATGAAGAAGAATGTTTTAATGTAGACATGCAAGCCTTGAAAGAAAATTTTGAAAATCAAGACTACATTTCCTGCAAATGGGTGCATTTCTACCCTATATTTTAACTTTAGATTTATTCTCATATCAAACTCTTTTGGCTGTCTTTTTGACACTTACATCCGGTGCCCCTCTCCACACCCTGGATTATAAATAATGTAAATAATTCAATGTGATTATCTTGTGTGATGACTGTATTATGATGATAGTATATATCTGATAGTATATATCTGTATCATGAATCAATTTAGGTGGACCCCGACTTAAACAAGTGTAGAAACGTATTCAGGTGTTACCATTTAGTGGTCAATTGTACGGAATATGTACTTCACTGTGCAACCTACTAATAAAAGTCTCAATCAATCAATCAAAACACATAGAATCATCATACTGCTGGGATTATATGCATCATGTGTTCATTCAAGGCTAAGGCAAAATATCGAGATATATATCGTGTATCGCAATATGGCCTTAAAATATCGCAATATTAAAAAAAGGCCATATCGCCCAGCCCTAGTTCAATGATGCCATTTCTGTTTGTCATGTATAATTTTGTCTATTTTGTGTTTATCTTTGAATAAACAGGTCAGTTTCTTGTTACTAACCATTGTGTATTATTCAAACTCCCCTAATTCAGCTGGCTAGTTGTTATCAAGAGTACTAAAACCCTTTTCAACATGATTCTGACAACTAAGTAGGCTAAATAACTTTAAACTTTAATACATGCTTGGATAGACCAGTATCGGTCAGTATCGGTATCGGTCAGTATCGGTATCGGATCGGAAGTGCAAAAACAATATCGGTATCGGATCGGAAGTGCAAAAACCTGGATCGGGACATCCCTAGCTTCAACACAGTTCAATCAACACAGAAAAAGGTCAACTGAAATAACTTAGCTGTTAACTGTAGGTCAATAATGCTTGACTTTCTCTCAGACAGACAGGGCTTTGCTGTCCGTAACACACACACACGCATGCACGCACACATCCCGCACAGTTTGCTAACGTTACGCTAAAAGCTAATTAGCCTTCAACTCAAGGACTGTGAGCGAGCTGAGCTGCCACTTGTGTTTCTAGAACGTCAACGGGCTCCTAGTGATGTTACTAGTAGTTGACTTTGAAGTGTTTATTATAATTTGGGGAGAGTCCGCTGCATTATGCTTACCTTTCTGCTCACTCCATCGAAGGAGCACTGACTCCATGCGCTCTGAATACGCACTGCTGATTGGCTGTTACCGCTCTGCGTGTAACCAATCAGATGGTTCTGTGGGTTGGACAATGCTGGGTGTTGCAGAGACGTACTGACAGAGGCAGAGGCAGAACTAAGCGGAGCAGCTTGTTAAGACTTTAGTTTAGGCGGTGGCTCTTTGTTGTTAAGGCGGCCGCCTTAACAACAAAGCGCTGGGGGAAACCCTGAGAAGAGTCCTTCGCTACATCGCGCTTCAAATATCGCGGCTAATTTAAGCGTTACATTAGGTGTCATATGTACGACAGTGCAATATTTGTCATATTTTTCTCTTACCATGTTTGGTGAATGATGAATATATTCTGTTTCCGGGTTAAGTGTGATAATGCTAACAACAACAGTTAATCTTTATGCACTCTTCAAGTTAACCAATGTTTGAGAGAACAACTTTTGACTTCATCTTCAACTCCTGCCTCCTCAATAGCACATCTCCACATTGGCGAGACCTTCATTTTATTCATTTTTTCATTTATTTCAGGCAATGACATAAAAAAGTACAAAGCTGACAACACATAATAATATAAATTAATATAGTGCAAAAGGTAATGTATAGTATGTAATGCATGATTGTCCAGTTTTGCCTGAAAGGGAGTGGGAAGAAGATAATTTATTTAATCCCACCCCCAGTTCTCCAGTCAGTGATTATTCACATGAGTTTCACTCTTACTTTGTTCAAGGATTATAATACAGATGTTGTATCATAGTGGCCATACCACAGGTAACAATAATTATTACACTGTAACAATAATTTGTATCAACAATGTAGGAATAATGAATATACCAACAATGGTAATAGACAACATAGTAATAATGGTAATAGACAATATAGAAGTAATGGTAAGGAAACATTGAGCACATGTTAACACTTTGAGACAGAGTATAGCAGCAGGTCAATTTAAAGACCCTCATCTCTATATTTGAACCAGACCCCATGTTTGTATAATAGTTTAAATCGATTAATAGTTTGGCATTGCTTGTGTTGTAAGTCCAGTTTGTTCCATAGTTTTACTCCGCATACAGACACACAAAAACGTTTACGAGTGGTTTGAGCTCTCGGCAATAAGAAATATCCAAACCTTGATCAAGAGTCGAGACATAGCATTACTGGCGCGCCACTTAATGATAGTAAGACTGCTATCAGCAGCTGAAGTAGAGATGAACTCTGTCCATGCACTTCGTCTTCAACGTCATCGGCTCCACATGACATCAGTGAGCCTTGGTGAAAATTACGCAATGCTAACCACACGGAAAGCTAACAACACAACTAACAGTCGAAGCTGTTACTGTCAAGTTGACAGTTTTTTTGTAGCAGAACTTGGTTTCAGCACATGGAAGCCCCGTTCTAACTGAGAGGAATTACCCAGGATGTGGTGAAGCATTTCCAGATCGTGGTCCTGTTGTAGTGGCCGGGTGACTGCCATAACAATGATGCTTGGAGGATCCTCCAGGCTACATTGAGTGCTGTAATCTACAGGAGAATAAGCTCAAGGCTACTATATTAGAGAGTAAATATGACTCTATGGCTGGTATTTTACGCTTCATTATGTTCAAAAATGTATTTAGAAGGTCGTAAACAGGTTTGTTTATGCTTTATTTAAATATTTATATTAACAATGTGTTTCCAGGTTAGGTTTGGAACCAATTAACACTAAATGAGGGGCGACTGTAGCACTTTCATTATCACATTCCCGAGTCTCATTTGCATGTATGACACTAAATTGCAGTTTCAAGTCCAGGACGTTAGATGGCAGTAGCCTATAGTTTATGGTGTGTTGGTCATCTCAGTCTTGTTGCGTCCTAAAAAGTGACGATACTGTAAGTATTGTACTTATTATGCACCAGCTGTTTGATTGTAACATGCATCTTAGTTATAGTTTTATTAACACATTTGGAGGTGTTTGAATCGCCGTGTAAAATCGCTATGGCTAATCAGTAGCATGTCAGTAGCAAAGCCAATGCATATTAGCATCAAGCTACTTACTTTACTTACTTTGGAGCGTTTTTTTGAGTCAATTTCTTTGTTGGCATTGTAAATTGCAACATTACCTATAGGTAGTTTGGCTCTCAGTGCTGCTGGAGTGATCGTCAAATGCGACGTGTCGGAAACCGTGTGTGACGTCACATGTAAAAACCCAGGTACTGTAACATGGCGCCGTTGGAATTTACGTGAATCAGTGCCTGGCAGGACCGGCAGGATTCGGTCAGTGCCAAAAAAGTACCAGATTCGGTACCCATCCCTAATGCAAATAGGATAGGAGTGTCAGAGTGTGTTGGTGACGGACCCCAAGATGCAGAGATGGCGGCAGGCATTAAGCAGGAAAACATGATTTAATTTAACACTATAACCATAAACAAACAAATGGGTACAAACAAAAGGCGCGCACAAGGCGGAGAACAAACCTTGCTATGAACAGAAACTAGCACAAAGGCTAAACTATGGACAAGAAACAAAAACACTTACTGTGACGCGAATAAACAAAACTCACGTGGCAAGAAACGAGCAAGATGAACTATGACATGAGCAGAGTGAACAGAAGTAGACAGAGCTACAACGACAAGTATAAATGACATCGACAAGTATAAATGACACTGACCTCGACAATCATTAGCGACATTGACAATACTCCAGCACTGACTGGAGGGAAAAGTAGGTCTAAATAGTAGCTGGCTGATTGACACCAGGTGTGGCCAGGTGCCAATCAGCCACATCTGAGGGGACACAGTACTCAGGGAGACAAGTAGGAAATAACCAAAATAAGAGCGCCGACAGGAAATAAAGACAAACAGAGGAAAAACTCAAAATATAACTAAACTGTTAGTGACAAACCTGACAGTAGCCCCCCTTCCCACAACGGATACCAGACGTTCTAGGAACCCCCCCCCCCCCCCAAAAAACAGTCCAAAGTCACGGGAGGGTGGAGGGAGGACAAGGCAGTGGGCCGCCAGGCCAAGTGTTCTCGCAACCAGCGGGGAAGAGTCAGGTGGCGACGGCGAGTTAAACGCCGCCGCAATTGGCGAGGCGGTCGCCCATGGAACGACCACATCCGTAGCCGACGAGAGGATGGTGGCGCCCTCTGCTGGCCCACCGGGGAGGATGATGGTGGCGCCCTCTGCTGGCCCACCGGGGAGGATGATGGTGGCGCCCTCTGCTGGCACACCGGGGAAGATGATGTGGGGCCCTCTGCTGGCACACCGGGGAAGATGATGGTGGCGCCCTTTGCTGGCTCACCGGGGAGGATGATGGTGGCGCCCTCTGCTGGCCCACCGGGGAGGATGATGGTAGCGCCCTCTGCTGGCCCACCGGGGAGGATGATGGTGGCGCCCTCTGCTGCTGCTCCACCGGAGAAGAGGACGGTGGCGTCCTCTGCTGCTGCTCCAACGGAGAAGAGGATGGTGGCGTCCTCTGCTGCTGCTCCACCGGAGAAGAGGATGGTGGCGTCCTCTGCTGCTGCTCCACCGGAGAGGAGGATGGTGGCGCCCTCTGCTGCTGGCCCACCGGAGAGGAGGATGGTGGCGCCGTCTGCTGGCCCACCGGAGAGGAAGGTGGCGCAGTCTGTTGCAGACCCACCGGAGATGATGGTGCCGTCTGTTGCAGACTCACCGGAGATGATGGTGGCGTCTGCCAGCCCACTGGAGATGATGGCGGCGTAGGTTGCAGACCCACCGGAAATGATGGCGTAGTAGGTTGCCAACCCACCGGAGATGATGGCGCCGTAGGTTGCAGACCCACCAAAGATGATGGTGGCGTCTGCCGGCCCACCAGAGATGATGGCGGCGTCTGTTGTAGACCCACTTGTGTGAGGGGTAGCTGTGCCTCCTCAGCTGCACAGCTACTCATAGCCCCCCCCCCCTCAAGGGGCAGATCCCAGACGTCCCACGAGAAGCCAACACAGGACAGGGATGGGTGGGAGGGATCACAAAAAGAGGCAAAGCTTTTTTTTGATTCGGCCATCAATAATAAAGCAATGTTAAGTCTCTCTGCCATAGAAATCTCTGCGGGATTCGTGTTAGGAGGCTGGAGTACTCTGTCAGAGTGTGTTGGTGACGAACCCCAAGATTGGGACGGCGAGGCGAAGTTGATAGAGTGGCTGTGCCAGCAATCGGAGGGTTGCTGGTTACTGGGGTTCAATCCCCACCTTCTACCCTCCTAGTCACGTCCGTTGTGTCCTTGGGCAAGACACTTTACCCCTTGCTCCTGATGGCTGCTGGTTAGCGCCTTGCATGGCAGCTCCCGCCATCAGTGTGTGAATGTGTGTGTGAATGGATGAATGTGGAAATACTGTCAAAGCGCTTTGAGTACCTTGAAGGTAGACAAGCGCTATACAAGTATCCCGGCCCAGGGCATCACAGAAGCCAGTAAACACGCTAGCGGGTCTACCTGGTTGATCCTGCCAGTAGCATATGCTTGTCTCAAAGATTAAGCCATGCAAGTGCAAGTGCAAACGAGTTTGACAGTGAAAGTGTTTTAATTTATCATTTATTTATGCAGAGATGGCGGCAGGCATTGAGCAGAAAAACATGATTTCATTTAACACTATAACCAAAAACAAACAAAAGGGTACAAACAAAAGGCGCGCACAAGGGATAGAACACACTTGGCTATGAACAGAAACTAGCACAAAGGCTAAACTATGAACAAGTAACAAAAACACTTACTGTGACACGAATAAACAAAACTCACGTGGCAAAAAACGAGCAGGATGAACTATGACATGAGCAGAGTGAACTGAAGTAGACAGAGCTACAACGACAAGTATAAATGACATCGACAAGTATAAATGACACTGACCTCGACAATCATTAGCGACATTGACAATACTCCAGCACTTACTGGAGGGAAAAGCAGGTCTAAATAGTAGCTGGCTGATTGACACCAGGTGTGGCCAGGTGCCAATCAGCCACAGCTGAGGGGACACAGTACTCGGGGAGACAAGTAGGAAATAACCAAAATAAGAGCGCCGACAGGAAATAAAGACAAACAGAGGAAAAACTCAAAACATAACTAAACTGTCAGTGACAAACCTGACAAGGAGAGTGATTCTCAAACTGGTGGTATATGCGGGCTCCACTTAGAATCACTTGAATAAAAGTACAATGTTTTATTGTCCTATATTTAAACTGTGTGTAATCTTGAATACTTAGGCTTACTACGCTACAGTGTTTTCATTATGGTGGTACTTGAAGAGTCAAGTTTTTTCTGAGGTGGTACCTTGTGAAAAAAGTATAAAAGGCACTGTGATAAGATATGACTATAGTACCATCTTTTGTAATGTTAAGAATCATAACATAAGCCAAGTTAATTTATTATTACAGTTTCAGAATCATTCCCACCAATCATGAGTATAAAGGTTTAAATTTTATATGATCCAGATCTCAAAACTTCTACCTGAGACGGTTTCCTTGATAAAAACAAGCTAAAAAAAAAAAATATATATATATATCATAACGAGTCAGTCTTTTCAATGGCTCTTTGAAAGGAACGGTTCCTCAAGTTAGTAACCGTTCAAGGAGACATAAATTCCAATGTGTAATTCATAACAAATTAAGATCTAAAATTTTTTACACGTCTTTTACTGGAAAAGTTATATCATCAGGCTTCTAACGATTCCACCCAACTCCAATTCCTGGGGTGACGATCCGATTCAGAATCAATTCTCGAATCAAACCGATTCTTGCAATGTATTATTGAGTATAATAATTATAATGAAACTTTTTCAAAACAGGTTCCAGTTTACAAAATCTCCTTCTGCTTGCATGGAGATGGCCTAAAAAAGCCTTTCTTAAAAATAGAATCCTTAAAAAAAAAAAAAAAAAAAATGAAAAAAAAAAGATTGGAAAATTCTGAATCGATTTAGAATCAAGTTGAATATGACTCACTATTCAGATGTGTGTTTATATACAGTACTGGCCAAAAGCTTGGACAACTTTTCATTCAATGCATTTTCTTTATTTTCATAACTATTTACATTGTAGATCAGGGGTGTCAAACTCAAATACAGAGTGGGCCAAAATTTAAAACTGAACAAAGCCGCGGGCCAAGGTTGAACAAATGAACCTTTTCATATTTCATTCATTCACAACTCCTCCAACACGAACATTATTGTTTTTGCACTTTTGGCTTTTTATTAAATAACTTTTTCAAATAGATTTAATCTTGCACGTGGAAACTTTATGTGTGGGCTTTAGTTGATATAACACTCCTGTCAGGGGGTGCATTCTACGCCGGGGGTGCATTATCCGGCACAACACCTGGACGCTACAATATACACGCCCGCTACCTCCAAACCCCGCCGCCCCCACACACACACACACCTTGTAGCGTCCCGGAAGAGTTAGTGCTGCAAAGAGTTCTGGGTATTTGTTCTGTTGTGTTTATGTTGTGTTACTGTGCGGATGTTCTCCCAAAATGTGTTTGTCATTCTTGTTTGGTGTGGATTCACAGTGTGGCGTATATTTCTAACAATGTTAAAGTTTTTTTATACTGGCACCCTCAGTGTAACCTGTATCGCTGAAGATCAAGTATGCGTAGCATTCTTTTCTGTGTGCGTGTCATAGCTGCATATATTATGAAACTGGGCCAGCTTTTGTTGGACTGGACGAAAAGGGGACGTTATAATTCTCGTGAGGGGCACTGAAATTTGGGAGTCTCCCGGGAGGTTTGGCAAGTGGGAGGTTTGGCAAGTATGAGAATTAGCGGTGTACCGCGGCACCGCCGCTGTATATGATCGGCAGGCCAGCTCTAGTGTTAATTTGTTATCGACTCACAGGCCAAATGAAATTACATGGCGGGCCAAATTTGGCCCGCGGGCCAGAGTTTGACACCCATGTCGTAGATTGTCACTGAAGGTATCAAAACTATGAGTGAACATGTGGAGTTATGTACTTAACACAAAAGGTGAAATAACTGAAAACATGTTTTCTATTCTAGTTTCTTCAAAATTGCCACCCTTTGCTCTGATTACTGCTTTGCACACTCTTGGCACTCTCTCGATGAGCTTCAAGAGGTTGTCACCTGAAATGGTTTTCACTTTAGAGGTGTGCTTGAAGTCATGAAAATAAAGAACACACATTGAATGAGGAAAAGGTGTGTCCAAACTTTTGGCCTGTACTGTACATTGCTGTTCATTTAGCCCAATATTGAGTGTTAAATAAATCATAAATCCTCGGGCACCTCACCATTTGATTACGATTACAATTCAAGAGCTACGATTCGATTTAAAATTTATTATTTATGCTTCTTTAAATAATGTATATTAATGCAGTTTTACATTTATTTTTGTTTCACTAATTAAGCCTTTATCACATGCAACTTTTAAAAACAGTGCTTTTGTATTAAACAGTTAAATAATTCCCAATGCATTTATTAAATTAATGAAAATGTGTGCAAAAGTGGAACATAGGTAGGGATGATGTTTGAAAGGAATTATCGAGTTCGAGCCTATTATCGAATCCTCTTATCGAACCGATTCCTTATTGATTCTCTTATCGAGTCCAGATAGGTTGTTGTATATGGAAAAAAACACAATATTTGGTTTACAAATCACTTCACTTTCTCTACTGCTCGCTACTATAGTATTACCATATCTGAGTTATTGTGCAGAAATGTGGGGAAATAATACAAATGTGCGCTACATTCGTTAACCGTGTTACAAAAAAGATCAATTAGACTGATACATAATGTTGGATATAGAGAACATACAAACACTTTATTTATTGAGTCAAAAATATTAAAGTTCGATGATTTGGTAAAATTGCAAACAGCTAAAATGATGTGGAATTAAATGATGGAATGGATTAAGTAAAGAAGTTAAACATTGTACTGATATGATCCAGTTTAAGAGGTTGTTCAAATGAATAGTGCTTACAAAGTACAAAGAAGAAGAATTATGATAAATACTTTCAACTTTATTGAAAATAAGATATTCTTCATCTCAGTATATTAATAATGACTGAATTAATTAATTACATATTACAAAACTGTTGTTTATACTAATTCCCAGATATTTTATTATAAAAAGGTCAGTAAATGATGTATATATTTGTAAACGCTATGAAGTGGGAAAGGGGTAGGATTAAATAAACTTTACTTCTTCCTACTCCTGTAAAGTGAAATTATATGAAACTGTGATGTATTATGATATGGTCGGATCATGTTTTGTTTAGTTATGTTCTGTTAGTTTTGGACTTCCTTAGTTGTTTTGTGCACTTCGGGGGTTTGTTTTAGTCACCATGGTTACTTATGATTTTCACCTGCCTTGTACGCGCACCTGTTGCTCATCAGAGACTCTATTTAAGCCTGCCTTTTCCGGTCACTCGTCGTGGCTTCATTGTTTGCATTTGCAACAGTTACGTTGGCATTCTGGTTTTCGAGCTCATGATTCCTGTGCTAAAGTGACCTTAGCTTCTAGTATTCCTGTGCTAAGTAAGTTTTTGCTTTAGCTTCTCGTGTGAACGGCACGCTTTCCTTTTGTTTCGTTCCTGTCTGTTGTAATGTGTATGATTTATGAGAAATAAATCATCTCCTACCTGCACGCTTTCGTCCGGAGCAGTCAGTTTTGCGTCCCGGGAACGAACCGCAGCACGCTGCACCCCACCGTGACAAATGACTGAGCTACTTGACGTAATTTCTTGTGATATCTCACGGGGCATTTCTTGTCGGGACGGGATTCGTTCCCAGGGATTCGAATAAAGAACCAACTCTCTTTCTTTACTATAGTGGTCTCGATAACGGGTACCGGTTCTCAAAAAGGGATTCGAGGCCGAGGACTTGGTTATTTTCTTATCGAACAACCGGGAAAACCGGGTTCGAGCATCATCCCTAAACATAGGTGCCCAATAATAAAGGAGCAGGTCCCATCTCCCAGTGAGGTGGCTTTCTGCAGTCAGACATATTCTAGAACTGTCTGCATTACTTTATTTACAATTAATAAATCGATTATTGACGTTTATAAATCGATTTTATAATCCATGTCCGACTTGCGACACATTTAAAACTCGATTAATTTTCCCACCTCTAATAATAACTGTTAAAAAAGTATTTGTTGTTGTATTATCCCAGCGAGAAGAACACGGTTTTAATAATCATTAGCCCACAAGTCGCACTAGTAAAGTAAACTGCATTCATCAGCAGCAGGAATCACTTTGTGTGCACTATTTGCCAGATAATGAGTGTCTGAGGGAAAAGAAAAGTGGGTCGTGCATTGTGGACAAACAACTTTATTTCTGGTAATGCATCTATACACTGTACATTCAGTCACCGTATATATCAGCGTAACTATCTTCAAACATAATCTCATAAAGTCCTTTACTTTACAATATAGTCAGTGTCGTGCGAGAGAGAGAGAGAGAGAGAGGTGCGCATGGAAGAAGGTTGAGAAAGACGAACAAGTCGGCTGAGCTTTTCATACTGCATATGTAATATTCAGAAACGGGAAAACTTCTTCTGACATAAAAAACATTTCTCCAAGTGTTTGATTTTGCGTTAGCAGCAGCACAGGGCTAAACAGAAACATGAAGATGATGAAACAATCTTTAAGACGTCGTCCTGGTGTGTGGCAGAGAGTATAACCAACATACAACAACAAATAAAATATACATTTACCAATATGAACGGCTGGAGAAAAAGCCATACAAAGAATCTACAGTAAAAAAAAAAAAAAGGGGGGTTATCTTGTTTGGAATATTCTCTTACACACTGCATGAATTGTTTTAGAAAGAAAAAGCAAAATAAAAACAACTATTGTAAGAAAAGATTTCATTCTGCAAAAAGGAAACAGCCACCATGTACATATACTATACAATAATGTACATGGAAAAACATATGTACATTTTTTAAAATTTGTATTCAAATCGTCACACTGGCAAGTATTTATTCATACAGACCGTTATTGCTCGCAAAATCCTTTAGAAAACCTTTTTTTTGTTTGTTTTTTGTAACCTTTCTTTTATAGAAAAACATGCGTAAAGAAAACTACACACAAGCTTTTTAGAGTGTAAAAAAAAAACACTACAAAAATGTACCAATTTGTAGGCGTGCCGAAGTGGCAGCGGCGCGTTGGATTGGAAGCCACCTTTCAATACCCATAATAATGATGATAATAACAATAATAATAATAACCTGCAGGTATTCTAGGGTTTGCACTCCCAATGGCATTATCTATCCTAAAGGGAGTTTGACCTTCATCATAATAACAGTAATAACATCTTTATAATGCTCCACATGCGTTCATCGAGGCCACAAGTTCACAAAGTCTGTATGTACAAAGGAAATTGATTTTTTTTTTAAAGATCTTCTAGAAAATACTTTGTACATGCATATTTTAAATGAACAAAAAGTACAATATTTTAGTGGGGGACCTGTCACTTGTTCCAGTGAGAGGGATGGGCCTTATTTATGTTAACATTTAATGAAGAAGTTTAATCCTTTTCCTTCAATCGTCTTTTCTGGAAACCTATTTTTGCCGGTGTCAGGCACTTGGGCTTGTCCAGCATTGCATTTGAAATATATTTCATATATATGTGTGTGTGTGTGTGTGTATTTATGTTTATGTGTTTACAGTTTGCTGCTTTTAATCACCTTTTCCTCCTCCTGGTCAAGACAAATTGCAGAAGACGATAAAACCCCCTTATATGTACAGTATAAATGCCCCATAACTGACGATATGAATGGCAAACCTTTTCTCAAATTTCATGCATGAACAAAAAAAAGTTTTTTGTAATCGGGAAAAGAAACAAAAAACAGACAAGCAATAAAAACATTATCAATCAAAGCATTAACATCATGTACATCTTGATTGCATTGTACCCAACTGCCACGGCATATTCATGCCAATATGTCCCGTTTGATTCTTTAAACAAAATCCAATTCATAAAAGTTAATTTGATTGTGCAGGCTCTTTTTTTTAAGAACTCGCCCTACTGAATGGAAACAAACCAAAGAGTTACCTCGTTTAGGTATCTGATGGTAAAGAGAAGAGACAACGTCCATAAAAGCGACTTTGAAGGCCACAAAATATGAAAACATGACATCAAAACGCCACTCATTCCTTCCAAGTTTCCCGCTTGATTTGTCATCGTTTTCATGTTTGGGCGCACCGCCGCCGATCCCGACCTGTTTCCAAACTACTCAGCCAGGAACAGGTAGAGCCTTCTTTTTCGTTGCGTTTATTTACAATACTTTGCCTTAAGTAAACATAACAATATTTCATCGAGAATGCATATAAGCAACAAAATGTTAACTGGATTTATACGGTAGCATTCGTGTATAAGACGTTTTCCAAAAAAAAGCTCGAGAGACAATAGTGAGAGTACATTAACATAAAAAACTGTATTTTTGTTAGGACAAAGTGCGATTCATTATGAAGTCGGAGAAATAGTAATCATATTTACATACCTTAATTTACTGAACATTTGTTTCTTGCCAAGGGTGACCCATACACTCAAAATGTTGAACGTGACGATTAATTCAGTCCCTCCAGGAATCGGCACAATTGTGCTGATTTAACGCAAATTTAACGTGTATTATGAGCCTCGCAATTTTCTATCCGATGCACGCCTCGGCCAATCGAATTTGTTAAAACTTAGGTTTGTTTCCTGAACTGCCACCTGTAACGAGAAATCTATTTATTTATAAAATGGCTAAATTGTCGTAGCTCAGACCTACTTCCTGCTCCTGTCTACAGCGCTAAGCCTTCTGGGTAATGTAGTATAAAACGCTTACTTCCTAGTTTACATGTATTTGTACAAACCCCGTTTCCATGAGTTGGGAAATTGAGTTAGATGTAAATATAAACGAAATACAATGATTTGCAAATCATTTTCAACCCATATTCAGTTGAATATGCTACAAAGACAACATATTTGATGTTCAAACTGATAAACTTTTTTTTTTTTTGCAAATAATCATTAACTTTAGAATTTGATGCCAGCAACACATGACAAAGAAGTTGGGAAAGGTGGCAATTAACACTGATACAGTTGAGGAATGCTCATCAAACACTTATTTGGAACATCCCACAGGTGAACAGGCAAATTGGGAACAGGCGGGTGCCATGATTGGGTATAAAAGTAGATTCCATGAAATGCTCAGTCATTCACAAACAAGGATGGGGAGAGGGTCACCACTTTGTCAACAAATGCGTGAGCAAATTGTTGAACAGTTTAAGAAAAACCTTTCTCAACCAGCTATTGCAAGGAATTTAGGGATTTCACCATCTACGGTCCGTAATATCATCAAAGGGTTCAGAGAATCTGGAGAAATCACTTCACGTAAGCAGCTAAGCCCTTGACCTTCGATCCCTCAGGCTGTACTGCATCAACAAGCAACATCAGTGTGTAAAGGATATCACCACATGGGCTCAGGAACACTTCAGAAACCCACTGTCAGTAACTTCAGTTGGTCGCTACATCTGTAAGTGCAAGTTAAAACTCTCCTATGCAAGGCGAAAACCGTTTATCAACAACACCCAGAAATGCTGTCGCCTTTGCTGGGCCTGAGCTCATCTAAGATGGACTGATACAAAGTGGAAAAGTGTTCTGTGGTCTGACGAGTCCACATTTCAAATTGTTTTTGGAAACTGTGGACGTCGTGTCCTCCGGACCAAAGAGAAAAAGAACCATCCGGATTGTTATAGGCGCAAAGTTGAAAAGCCAGCATCTGTGATGGTATGGGGGTGTATTAGTGCCCAAGACATGGGTAACTTACACATCTGTGAAGGCGCCATTAATGCTGAAAGATACATACAGATTTTGGAGCAACATATGTTGCCATCCAAGCAACGTTACCATGGACGCCCCTGCTTATTTCAGCAAGACAATGCCAAGCCACGTGTTACATCAAAGTGGCTTCATAGTAAAAGAGTGTGGGTACTAGACTGGCCTGCCTGTAGTCCAGACCTGTCTCCCATTGAAAATGTGTGGCGCATTATGAAGCCTAAAATACCACAACGGAGACCCCCGGACTGTTGAACAACTTAAGCTGTACATCAAGCAAGAATGGGAAAGAATTCCACCTGAGAAGCCATGAAATTTTAAGTTAATTATTATTTGCAAAAAAATAATAAAGTTTATGAGTTTGAACATCAAATATCTTGTCTTTGTAGTGCATTCAATTGAATATGGGTTGAAAAGGATTTGCAAATCATTGTATTCCGTTTATATTTACATCTAACACAATTTCCCAACTCATATGGAAACGGGGTTTGTATATTTATTCAACCTTTACTTATCCAGGGTAAGACAATTGAAAAACATTTTAATTTGCAATGCTGACCAAGCAAAGATAACATGTTAGAGATGTTGGGGTGTGATGATAATCTCTTGTCGTCTCTCGTTTACCAACAAAAATGAGCGCTGTAGATCGCTCTCAGCCGTTCACGAATGCTCTTAGCGTGCGGGGGTGAATGTATCGAAACAGAAATGAATGTTTAGAATTTATACACTTTTCAGGTGTAAAACATACACGGAGAACGTCTGCAACTTGTGGACAACAGAGCAGACATTAAGGATGCCTTCGGTGGTGTGCCTTCGGTGGTGTTTCTTTCTGTATTATAAGTTGTAATGAATTAAAACAGTACAGTAATTTGAAAAGTATGTGCATTTACTGCCATCTAGTTTATACTATGTGGTATGAAAGGAGTAAAACATCAATGCAGTATTTTACAATTGTTGTGAAATCCTGTGCTTTTTCAGGTTAAACCTTAAAAACATTGCTTTAAACTTAAAATATTGATAGCGAGTTCATAAAATCACAAGTCGATTCAATGTTATTGAAAGTAAAATTGCAACTTTTCTTAAAAAACTGCCGTAAATTCGGGCATTTTTAGGCCACGACAATCGTAAAAAAAAGCCCGCAAAATCCTGGAGGGAGTGAATATTGTCGAAAATAAATGCATCACGTGCATGAAATAAGATGAAAAGACCACGCTTATGTGTGGAATATGAAATCTTTAGAAGATTAAAAGTTTGCTTGAACAGGAATCAAAATCTGAGTTTTTATGGCGTCCCTAAAAAAAAAACAAGAAGAAAAAAAACGCCATGTCGGCACATAGTTTATTTGTTTGTATTTGCACGTATCTTTCGTTACATCGCTGTGTAGTCCATGTCGCGTCAAACCTCATGGGGACAAAGATGGAGGGTTTTGCGGGAAACACGATCGTCTTTTAGCTTTTATGACCGCAGACGTCCTTTCCTTTTTGTCGTGTGCAATGATTCCACTTCTGCCAGCGAGGCGTGCGAGACCACTTTTAAGTTGACGTCCTTCCTCGCCGCGGATTCTGTCGCCTTCCCGGTCAAAGTCTCGTGTGCCGTCCTCTGGTGTGAGCATGTGGACGACTTGTGGGACAAACTGTCTGCGGTGTGTGTGAGTGATGGAGGACTTGGGGTGGACTGCTCGGCGACAATGGCTTCACTTTTGGGACTGCACGTCCTTGTCCTTGGCTGTCAAGTCTTTGTCGCTGGGCCAAAGTTGCCGCTGCAGCTCCTTCACCATGGTCTCCAAGTGCTCCCGGGCCTCCCGCTCCTGCAGTAAGTCGGCCCGCAGCTGCTCTCGGTCCACCTCGGCGTGTTGCAGCTTCGTCTGCAGGTCTTCGATCTGGAAAACATGACAGGACAAAGATCAAATCATAGGAATCAGATATGAGAGTTAGAGAATGATCTAATATATATATATATTTATTTATATATATATATATATAAAAAATAATATAAATATGTATGTATATGTATATATATATATATATATATATATATATATATATATATATATATATATATATATATATATATATATATATATATATATATATATATATATTAGGGCTGTGAATCTTTGGGTGTCCCACGATTCGATTCAGTATCGATTCTTGGGATCACGATTCGATTAAAAATCGATTATTTTTTTTCAATTCAACACGATTCTCGATTCAAAAATGATTTTTTTCCCCGATTCAAAACAATTCTCTATTCATTCAATACATAGAATTTCAGCAGGATCTACCCCAGTCTGCTGACATGCAAGCAGAGTAGTAGATTTTTGTAAAAAGCTTTTATAATTGTAATGGACAATGTTTTATCAACTGATTGCAATAATGTAAATTTGTTTTAACTATTAAATGAACCAAAAATATGACTTATTTTATCTTTGTGAAAATATTGGACACAGTGTGTTGTCAATCTTATGAGATGTGATGCAAGTGTAAGCCACTGTGACACTATTGTTCTTTTCTTTTTTTTTTTTTTTCATAAATGTCTAATGATAATGTCAATGAGGGATTTTTAATCACTGCTATGTTGAAATCTTTGGGCACTTAACGACTTGATCCGATTCCGATTCCTGGGGTGACTATTCGATTCAGAATCAATATACGTGTGTATTTGTGTGTGTGCGTGTGTGTGTGTGTATATTTATTTATATATATATATATATATATATATATATATATATATATATATATATATATATATATATATATATATATATATATATATATACATATATATATATATATATATATATCAGTGACGTGCGGTGAGGTTCATGGCTGGTGAGGCACTGACTTCATCACAGTCAGATTTACAAACATATGAACTCTAAAGAGTATCTTATTCACCATTCGATTGGCAGCAGTTAACGGGTTATGTTTAAAAGCTCATACCAGCATTCTTCCCTGCTTGGCACTCAGCATCAAGGGTTGGAATTGGGGGTTAAATCACCAAAAATGATTCCCGGGCGCGGCGCCGCTGCTGTCCACTGCTCCCCTCACCTCCCAGGGGGTGATCAAGGGGATGGGTCAAATGCAGAGGACACAATTCACCACACCTAGTGTGTGTGACAATCATTGGTACTTTAACTTAACTTTAACTTTACACATACAAACTGTAGCACACAAAAAAGCACATTTAATTAAAAAAAACGTTATTATGGTCTTACCTTTACTTTTATGTAAAGGTAAGACGCTCCTTTTGAACAAAAGCATCGATAACTTGTTTATAGAAGTCTTCCTTATCTTCAGTTTTAAAAGTCTCTCTGTCTCGATGGAGATCTTCCTTTAATTATTACCTCCTGCTTCGATTGAAAGTCCAGTTTAGAAAACTGTTTTATTTTAGATATGTAATCCTCCATGTTAATAGTCCAGGCGAGAGGAAAAAATAAACGATCACTACTAACTGTTGCTGCTTGTTGTCACTTATTCTGCAGCCGAGTAGTCGCAAAAATGATCTCTGGGATCACGACCGCCCTCTACCACCATGAGGCGGGATTACTGCGAGCCTCAGCCAGTGCGTCTTCGCAGCCGTTTTATGATTGCTCAGCACAAGAAATACGTTACACACATACAGTTGTTGACAAAATACACTGTACATTATGTACCTCAGCTAACTAAACTATGGAAATGTATAATATAATTCATATAGCAATACGGTCTCACTGCACAGCAGGCCAGCAGTTAGCCGAGTCATTGCGCAATCCATGGTGAGGCTCAACTGGCTGCTGATCACCGCAAGTCTCTTCTCAGTATTTGAACGGCAAATGTGAAAATTCAGCGATTTTGAATCAAAATAATCTAAAACTGGTGAAGTTAAATGGAAAATAACTTTATAGTATAATCACTGGATACATATAACAATTTAAATTTTTTTTTTTTTTTTTACATTTTTTTTCTTTCCATGATGACACGTGAAGCCCCGCCTCACCTGCCTCCCCTGACTGCATGTCACTGATACATATGTATATATGTGTATATACTAGGGGTGTAACGGTACGTGTATTTGTATTGAACCGTTTCGGTACGGGGGTTCCGGTTCGGTTCAGAGGTGTACCGAACGAGTTTCCACACGGACATATTAAGTAGCGTAACGCACGTTGTGTAAACAATGCACACCGAGGCACAACACACGGCATGCTAGCAGCTAATGTGCTATGATAGACTGACCATACGTCCTCTTTTCACCGGACATGTCCTCTTTTGCGGAGCTGTCAGGGCGGAGTTTCTTAAATGCTTCAAATGTCCGGCATTTTGAGTTAGGGTTGCATGTATTTTCAATGTACGTTCAGGGAATTGTTGTGTACTGTTACACCCCTAGTATATATATATATATATACATATGTATATATGTATAAATATATACATATGTATATATATATATATTTCTATGCATATATATATATATATATATATATATATATATATATATATATATATATATATATATATATGTATATGTATATGTATATGTATATGTATACATATGTATGTGTGTGTGTGTGTGTGTGTGTGTGTGTGTGTATGTATGTATGTTAAAACAAATATATATGTGTATGTATATATTTTTTTTATCGATTTAGAAAAAAAATCTTTTGGAGCACCCCTATTATTCATGGTGAATACATTGATAGTGTAACAATATAAACACAATATTTTAACTCCTTCCTTACTCTCTTTTATTACATACAATTGTTTGATCTAAACAAAGTCAGTAGTACACAATAACTAAACAAAAGTAAAAACAACTATACTACTAGTATTTGAATAATTTGATATTTTTCCCTCAAAGTCCTCCTTTGTCCTGAATGTGTTAACACTCACAAAAATACGAAAATATCGATCATATACTGATACCACCCTGACTTTACTACTCCCCTCTGTAAATCTTATTCATCTACTTCCTTTCCTGGTAATATTTTTTATAAAGAAGCTGCCAAAGGCGCAGACAGTGTTTACATAGAAGCAGACGCAGCTGGAGAGAACAATCTCCATCTTGTTTTGTCTAAATGACGTTTCCCATGATGCCTTAGGGACGTTGCCGTGGCTTCCTGTTTCCGAGAGGCATCGATCACACGACTGTGCATGTATTTATCTTGAACTTCCTTCTCGTCTTCTACGCTAAAAATAATGGTTGACGTTTCACAAACATGATGTGTCTAACGGCGAACGTTTACTTCTGTTTATGTGTGGTTGACTTTGCGTCCTCCCCGAGAACAACTGACCTGCGCAGAGTACTTTGCACGCAGACGTCCCGCCTCGCATCCTTTATCGCAGACCCGCAACTGGCGAGCTTGTTCCAGGTCCCGCTTCAGACGAACCCGCGACTCGTTGGCTTCCTTCATCTTCTTCTCGCTCTCGGCTCGCAGGCGCTCGATTTCCTTCCTCAAGTTACGCTTGGCCTCCGTCGCTTCCCGCAGTTTCTCTTTCTTCGCCACCCGCAAGAACTCTAACTCCTGGAAGACAAGCAGGGGGGGAAATAAAAATGTTGTCATGGAGAAAATCACACTGTGTTAGGGTTGTCACGATACCAGAATCTCAGGAGTCGATACTAGTACATTTTAATGATTCTCGATACTGATACATGATTTAAGATCAGTGTGCAGCGACATAATTTAAATATCAGTATCAGCTGCCAAGAAGTAACTAGACATTGTAAAAAGAACAGCAGTGTTCTCTTTTTTTGATTGATTGAAACTTTTATTAGTAGATTGCACAGTAAAGTACACATTCCGTACAATTGACCACTAAATGGTAACACCCGAATAAGTTTTTCAACTTGTTTAAGTCGGGGTATACTATATATACTATTTTCATAATACAGTCATCACACAAGATAATCATCACAGTATATAAATTGAATTATTTACATTATTTACAATCCGGGGTGTGGGATATGGAGGGGGGGGTTAAGTTTGGTTGGTATCAACACTTCAGTCATCAACAATTGCATCATCAGAGAAATTGACATTAGAACAGTGTAGATCTGACTTGGTACATATGTGCAGCAAGTATTGGACACAGAGAGAGAGAGATCAGAAATTATAAGAAAAAGTGACTACATTTGATTGTTTACATTTGATTATTTACAATCCGAAGAGGTATGATGAGGAAGGGAGGGTGTTAGTTTAGGGTTGAAGTTGCCTGGAGGTGTTCTTTTAGTGCGGTTTGAAGGAGGATAGAGATGCCCTTTCTTTTATACCTGTTGGGAGCGCATTCCACATTGATGTGGCATAGAAAGAGAATGAGTTAAGACCTTTGTTAGATCGGAATCTGGGTTTAACGTGGTTAGTGGAGCTCCCCCTGGTGTTGTGGTTATGGCGGTCATTTACGTTAAGGAAGTAGTTTGACATATACTTCGGTATCAGGGAGGTGTAGCGGATTTTATAGACTAGTCTCAGTGCAAGTTGTTTTACTCTGTCCTCCACCCTGAGCCAGCCCACTTTGGAGAAGTGGGTAGGAGTGAGGTGTGATCTGGGGTGGAGGTCTAGAAGTAATCTGACTAGCTTGTTCTGGGTGTTTGGAGTCTAGATTTGAGGGTTTTGGACGTGCTAGGGTACCAGGAGGTGCATGCGTAATCGAAAAAGGGTTGAACGAGAGTTCCCGCCAGAATCTTCAAGGTGCTTTTGTTTACCAGAGAGGAGATTCTATAGAGAAATCTTGTTCGTTGGTTGACCTTTTTGATTACCTTGGTTGCCATTTTATCACAGGAAAGATTAGCCTCTAGGATGGAACCTAGGTAGGTGACCTCATCCTTCCTGGCGATAACAATGTCACCCACTTTTATAGTGAAGTCACTGACTTTCTTAAGGTTGATGTGGGACCCAAACAGGATGGATTCCGTTTTACCTAAGTGTATGGATAGCTTGTTGTCAGCGAGCCAGGTGCAAATTCTACAGAGTTCAGCACTGAGGATTTTCTCCACCTGTGACTTGTCTTTGCCGGATACCAGCAGGGCCGAGTCATCCGCAAACAAAAACAATTCACAGTCGCATGCTGATGACATGTCGTTTATGTATACTAGGAACAGTAAAGGCCCTAATATACTGCCTTGGGGGACTCCACAGCTTACTGAGGGGGGGGGGGACACGGTGCCGTTCAACTCAACCACCTGTTTCCTCCCCCTCCAAGTAAGATTGCATCCAGCTCGATGAGGTTTTATCAAATCCGATTGCTCTAACCTCCAAGTATATCAAAACAAACAATACTGTGCTTATACATATGATCACAAATACTAGTTTACATTGTAAAAAGAACAGCAGTATTCTATAACCTCCGAGTATATTAAAAACAAACAATACTTTGCTTATAAATATGATCACGAACAACAACATTTTACATTGTAAAAAGGACAGCAGTGTTCTCTAACCTCCCAGAATATCAAAACAAACAATACTGCGCTTAGAAATATGATCACAAATAACAATGTTTTACATTTTAAAAACAACAGCTTTGTTCTCTAATCTCTAAGTATATCAAAACAAACAACACTGTGCTCATAAATATGATCACAAATAACAATATTTTACATTGTAAAAAGAACCGTAATGGCGTGGAGCCTTCAAGTATGTAAAACAAACAATATTGTTATTAATATTGTCTCAATATGGTGGCAGTGTGACATCATCACTTGTAATGAAAGGCCTACTGAAACCCACTACTACCGACCAAGCAGTCTGATAGTTTATATATCAATGATGAAATCTTAACATTGCATTACATGCCAATACGGCCGGGTTGGCTTACTAAAGTGCAATTTTAAATTTCGCGCGAAATATCCTGCTGAAAACGTCTCGGTATGATGACGCCTGCGCGTGACGTCACGGATTGTAGAGGACATTTTTGGGACAGCATGGTGGCCAGCTATTAAGTCGTCTGTTTTCATTGCAAAATTCCACAGTATTCTGGACATCTGTGTTGGTGAATCTTTTGCAATTTGTTCAATGAACAATGAAGACAGCAAAGAAGAAAGCTGTAGGTGGGAAGCGGTGTATTGCGGGCGGCTGTAGCAACACAAACACAGCCGGTGTTTCATTGTTTACATTCCCGAAAGATGACAGTCAAGCTTTACCATTGGCCTGTGGAGAACTGGGACAACAGAGACTCTTACCAGGAGGACTTTGAGTTGGATACGCAGACGCGGTACCGTGAGTACGCATGCAGCTGCGGCTTCCAAACATTTGATCGCTTGCCCGTACGTGCGTGCCGCTATGTGCATGTCACGTACGTAACTTTGGGGACTTTGGGGAAATATATGTGCTGTATGAACTTTGGGGAGGTGAACGGTACTTTGGGCTGTGGGATTGAGTGTGTTGTGCAGGTGTTTGAGTTGCATTGGCGGGTTATATGGACGGAAGGGGGGAGGTGTTTGTTATGCGGGATTAATTTGTGGCATATTAAATATAAGCCTGGTTGTGTTGTGGCTAATAGAGTGTATATATGTCTTGTGTTTATTTACTGTTTTAGTCATTCCCAGCTGAATATCAGGTCCCACCCGCCTCTCACAGCATCTTCCCTATCTGAATCGCTCCCACTGCCCTCTAGTCCTTCACTCTCACTTTCCTCATCCACGAATCTTTCATCCTCGCTCAAATTAATGGGGAAATCGTCGCTTTCTCGGTCCGAATCGCTGTTGCTGCTGGTGGCCATGATTGTAAACAATGTGCGGATGTGAGGAGCTCCACAACCTGTGACGTCACGCGCATATCGTCTGCTACTTCCGGCACAGGCAAGGCTTTTTTATCAGCGACCAGAAGTTGCGAACTTTATCGTTGATGTTCTCTACTAAATCCTTTCAGCAAAAATATGGCAATATCGCGAAATGATCAAGTATGACACATAGAATGGACCTGCTATCCCTGTTTTAATAAGAAAATCGCATTTCAGTAGGCCTTTAAATAGGCGAGGAAAAGGGTAGAAAAACAGCAACTATATTTAAAGACAAATATTTGTATTTTTATTTGTTAGTGTCAACATTTCAGCCTTTTCTCAATATGTATTCTTGCTCAATTTTTTTACTTTTTTGTTTATTTAATTTCCCCAGTGTGCCATAAAAACAGAGGTGCGTTCAGGCCACACACTGCCGTCCTGGCGAAAGAAGCGAAGCAGTGATTGTTCAAAGTGTTACCAAACGACAGAAGAGTGTTGTTAAGTTGTGTTTTCTTGCCACTTATGGAAGCGATAAATGTTGGCTCGCAACACTTTTCTGCACACTGTGGTAACGCTCACTCCCTGGGCTTGTGGTGGCGGATCTACGCTCTCACTTCTGTGAGCGCTTGCATTTGATTATTGACTACATCCACAAGATATATCTCTCTTTCACTCTTATTAAAACAGATCCACTGGCTAAATATAGCAAGAAAGTGGATCATTTCTGCTACGTCATCATCTCTGGCATAGCAGGCGCTATGAAGCAGAGTTAGGCCACACCTACACTTATGCTACACTCACACACTTCCATTAGCCTTTGTTTATGAGCCAGGGCCAACAGGAAGAGCCAAATCCTCATTTGTGACGGACTTCCATGAATAAATAAATATATGGAAACACTGCATCATTGTTTAAAGACAGCAGACATATAATATTCTGTACTGACAAAAAGCAGGTATCGATGTATTTTTTTGCGTTTTGGGTCTCGACTTCATAGCAAAGTATAGATTCTTTTGACAACTGTACAATGTTTAAAAAGTTATTTACTAAAGTAAGCTACAACGTAGAGCTAGAACTAGAACCTACTCAGTGGCCTAGTGAACCTACTCAGTGGCCTAGTGGTTAGAGTGTCCGCCCTGAGATCGGTAGGTTGTGAGTTCAAATCCGGCCGAGTCATACCAAAGACTATAAAAATGGGACCCATTACCTCCCTGCTTGGCACTCAGCATCAAGGGTTGGAATTGGGGGTTAAATCACCAAAATGATTCCCGGGCGCGGCCACCGCTGCTGCCCACTGCTCCCCTCACCTCCCAGGGGGTGATCAAGGGTGATGGGTCAAATGCGGAGAATAATCTCGCCACACCTAGTGTGTGTGACAATCATTGGTACTTTAACTTTAACTTTAACTTTAGCTGTAATGGCTGAAAACTTTATCACGATTTAAGTGTTTTTTTTATCAGTCGATAATTTTTGTTTTTTTAATGACCTATGGAAAATAGGGAGCAGGAGAAAAATGTATTTTATTTGAAATGTAACCTTCCTCTGATTATAATCTCTCGGCTATCAAGGTAGAAAGGAAATGTCAACACAAGCATGGAACAATAAACAAAATTGTAAAATTGAGCACTTAACATTAATCTCTTAAAATTAAAGTGCGAAAATAAGGAATATGCAAAAAATGCTTGATAAAGCGTAAGAAAATAGTGCAAAGTGTGGAAATGTAAATCAAGAGAAACCTGAGAAGAACTACTTTCTGCAGGTTTAGTGGCAGGAAGTTACAGCTGTGCTCTAAAGGGTGAGCACGGCTAAGGTGGCGTGGTATTGCCTCGCATCATTTACAGACCACATTGGTCTGACTATGGTCCCTTTGGAAAAATCCAAAAACCTGTCCCGGTGACTTTTCCTCTTTTATCCGCAATTTCTTCATTTTGACTTTCTCTTCTCGCACAAGATGGTGCAACCAAACTTGATAGTTGATACTGTCGCCTGATTAGCTGTTAGCGTGTCACTCCCACTGATCAGTTATCACTTCCTGCGTTGCTTGGTTACCAGAGAGCGATTGCCTTTGTTCATACAACCAACTTTGCTTCCGTACCTCCGCTTTCCTCCGACGAAGAAGAAAACAAAAACAAATGTTTTATTACAATTGATTGATTAGGTGTTACCAGTCCGACTACAGCGTGAATGTCCATGTGGGGCGAGGACAGCGTGCATGTTTAGTCGGGATCGCAGGACCCTCGCAGTTTACACAAAGACTTCTGTCGTCAAAAGGAAAATAGACAAACCCTATCACGCCCGACTTTGGAAACGTCTCATCCCAACTTGCAGCGTTGCTTCAGCAGGGGGTCACTGTGTTGCTGCTCGTCTTTCACCTCAACTCAGCCTGCAGCTTGTTGCTGCCGCCTCCTCACTGCACCGACGCAAAATGAGAGCGGAATGTCGTCGGAGTAGCTTTGGTTGGGTCGGGATATATATATATTTTTGTGCTGCACACACACACACACACACACACACACACACACACACAGACACACACACACACACACACACACACACACACACACTAACTGCACTTTCTTGTTCCCGGGCCAAGACCAAATATAAAAATGGAAGTCTGGCCTTTCCTTTCACAGCAACATCCGCTCTCATTGTTATCACTCACCAACTCATGCTCGGCTGTGCAGGCACTCGACACATGTTGGACTTTTTCAAAACCAAAAAAGCCAGACTGGAATTTCCGTTAATATCGTCGTGAGCATTATAAATATATGAGAATATGTTCAAATATTGGTGATGCAGTGGTGACATTAGACTACATTAAAATGTCTCCTACAACAGAGGAGGGTCCCAAACTTTTTTCCACTGAGGGCCGAACACTGAAAAGTGAAAGTATGTGGGGGCCATTTTGATATTTGTCTTTTTTCAAAACCAATACAATATTTAGATTTTGTTTGGTCTCAGTCATAAAATTTTAAAAAAATAGGTCTATATATATTTCTTTAGTCAACGCTTAAATCTTTCGATCAACTTCAGCTCTTTTTTATTTTTATGTTTTGTGCACTTTTTGTCAAAACCCTGTTTTTTCACACACAATTTTAAAGTTTAATACTTGATGTGAAGTAATTGGAGCCTTAAATAAGTAAATAATTCATGACAACAATAATTTTGATTTAGTATTATTTTTTGAGCAAAGTCCCACTAAAACTCTTGGGGATCCAAAAGTGTTAAAAATAAGTCTTATATATGTTTGTATGTATATATATATATATATATATATATATATATATATATATATATATATATATATATATATATATATATATATATATATATATATACACATACATATATATATGTATGTGTATATATATATATAGTATATATATATATATCGATTCGAATTCGAATCGCGATTCTCACGTTGTGCGATTCAGAATCGATTCTCATTTTTAAAAAATCGATTTTTTTTTTTTTTTTAAGTATTTTTTTTTTTTAATTAATCAATCCAACAAAACAATACACAGCAATACCATAACAATGCAATCCAATTCCAAAACCAAAGTTTAATATTTGATGTGAAGTAATTGGAGCCTTAAATAAGTAAATAATTCATGACAACATTAATTTTGATTTAGTATTATTTTTTGAGCAAAGTCCCACTAAAACTCCAAATGTGTTAAAAATAAGTCTTATATATGTATGTATATATATATATATATATATATATATATATATATATATATATATATACAGGTAAAAGCCAGTAAATTAGAATATTTTGAAAAACTTGATTTATTTCAGTAATTGCATTCAAAAGGTGTAACTTGTACATTATATTTATTCATTGCACACAGACTGATGCATTCAAATGTTTATTTCATTTAATTTTGATGATTTGAAGTGGCAACAAATGAAAATCCAAAATTCCGTGTGTCACAAAATTAGAATATTACTTAAGGCTAATACAAAAAAGGGATTTTTAGAAATGTTGGCCAACTGAAAAGTATGAAAATGAAAAATATGAGCAGGTACAATACTCAATACTTGGTTGGAGCTCCTTTTGCCTCAATTACTGCGTTAATGCGGCGTGGCATGGAGTCGATGAGTTGCTGGCACTGCTCAGGTGTTATGAGAGCCCAGGTTGCTCTGATAGTGGCCTTCAACTCTTCTGCGTTTTTGGGTCTGGCATTCTCCATCTTCCTTTTCACAATACCCCACAGATTTTCTATGGGGCTAAGGTCAGGGGAGTTGGTGGGCCAATTTAGAACAGAAATACCATGGTCCGTAAACCAGGCACGGGTAGATTTTGCGCTGTGTGCAGGCGCCAAGTCCTGTTGGAACTTGAAATCTCCATCTCCATAGAGCAGGTCAGCAGCAGGAAGCATGAAGTGCTCTAAAACTTGCTGGTAGACGGCTGCGTTGACCCTGGATCTCAGGAAACAGAGTGGACCGACACCAGCAGATGACATGGCACCCCAAACCATCACTGATGGTGGAAACTTTACACTAGACTTCAGGCAACGTGGATCCTGTGCCTCTCCTGTCTTCCTCCAGACTCTGGGACCTCGATTTCCAAAGGAAATGCAAACCAAACCAACCCAAACCATCAGTGATGGTTTGGGGTGCCATGTCATCTGCTGGTGTCGGTCCACTCTGTTTCCTGAGATCCAGGGTCAACGCAGCCGTCTACCAGCAAGTTTTAGAGCACTTCATGCTTCCTGCTGCTGACCTGCTCTATGGAGATGGAGATTTCAAGTTCCAACAGGACTTGGCGCCTGCACACAGCGCAAAATCTACCCGTGCCTGGTTTACGGACCATGGTATTTCTGTTCTAAATTGGCCCACCAACTCCCCTGACCTTAGCCCCATAGAAAATCTGTGGGGTATTGTGAAAAGGAAGATGCAGAATGCCAGACCCAAAAACGCAGAAGAGTTGAAGGCCACTATCAGAGCAACCTGGGCTCTCATAACACCTGAGCAGTGCCAGAAACTCATCGACTCCATGCCACGCCGCATTAACGCAGTAATTGAGGCAAAAGGAGCTCCAACCAAGTATTGAGTATTGTACATGCTCATATTTTTCATTTTCATACTTTTCAGTTGGCCAACATTTCTAAAAATCCCTTTTTTGTATTAGCCTTAAGTAATATTCTAATTTTGTGACACACGGAATTTTGGATTTTCATTTGTTGCCACTTCAAATCATCAAAATTAAATGAAATAAACATTTGAATGCATCAGTCTGTGTGCAATGAATAAATATAATGTACAAGTTACACCTTTTGAATGCAATTACTGAAATAAATCAAGTTTTTCAAAATATTCTAATTTACTGGCTTTTACCTGTGTGTATATATATATATATATCCATCCACCTGGATGGATATATCATCCATGGATGGATGGATGGATGGATATATCGATTCAAATTCGAATCGCGATTCTCACGTGCGATTCAGAATCGATTCTCATTTTTAAAAAATCTATTTTTTTTTTTTTTTTTTAATGTATTATTTTTTTTAAATTAATCAATCCAACAAAACAATACACAGCAATACCATAACAATGCAATCCATTTCCAAAACCAAACCCGACCCAGCAACACTCAGAACTGCAATAAACGGAGCAATTGAGAGGAGACACAAACACGACACAGAACAAACCAAAAGTAGTGAAACAAAAATGAATATTATCAACAACAGTATCGATATTAGTTACAATTTCAACATAGCAGTGATTAAAAATCCCTCATTGACATTATCATTAGACATTTAGAAAAAAAATAAAAATAAATAGTGTCACAGTGGCTTACACTTGCATCGCATCTCATAAGCTTCACAACACACTGTGTCCAATATTTTCACAAAGATAAAATAAGTCATATGTTTGGTTCATTTAATAGTTAAAACAAATTTACATTATTGCAATCAGTTGATAAAACATTGTCCTTTACAATTATAAAAGCTTTTTACAAAAATCTACTACTCTGCTTGCATGTCAGCAGACTGGGGTAGATCCTGCTGAAATCTTATGTATTGAATGAATAGAGAATCCCTTTGAATCGGGGAAAAATCGTTTTTGAATCGAGAATCGTGTTGAATTGAAAAAAAAAATCGATTTTGAATCGAATCGTGACCCCAAGAATCGATATTGAATCGAATCGTGGGACACCCAAAGATTCACAGCCCTTATATATATATGTATATATATATACATTTATTTTATTTTTTATTTTTTTTACTTTCAACGCTTAAATCTTTCGATCAACTTCAGCTATTTTTATTTATTTTTTAAATATTTTGTGCACTTTTTTTGTCAAAACCCTGTTTTTTTTAGGCAAAAACACAAAACATGCAACCCCCTTCACACACACAATTTTTAAACTTACGTCAACATTTTTCAACGGATTCCAAAAATTCCAACACCAATCCATTCATATCATCTAGGACAGTTGTGCTAGTATCAATATTCTCAAAGATTCCCAGTTTTCCCAAAATTCCCAAATTTCCAGGAAATTCCCATTCAAATGAATGGATGTAATCATAGTCCTGCAATGCCCTAAATTCTCAAAATGTTGCGCCATTTTTAAACTCGATTCCGACCTTTCAACCATCCACCCACACTACTCTTCCGATACATTGAACGCAAAACATGTTTTCCCTTTTATTTTCCCGTGATTTCCCGGAATTTTCTCCCCATTGAAAATGAATGGGCATTATACAAACTACTGCATATCCCACATTTCTCATCCGATTGGAACCATTCCAACATCCACACACTCCACTCACCCTGGACATTCAAGCATTTCAGTTTCACGCACAAGTATCAGCATTCACACGCAATTCCTACCAGAATTGCTAATTCTAATCAAAAACAGTTCTCAGTTTGACTCATTTCTAGAGATGTCCGATAATATCGGCCTGCGTTAAAATGAAATATCGGAAATTATCGGTATCGTTTTTTTATTATCGGTATGTTTTTTTTAATTTTTATTTTTTTATTAAATCAACATAAAAAACACAAGCTACACTTACAATTAGTGCACCAACCCAAAAAATCTCCCTCCCCCACTTACACTCATTCACACAAAAGGGTTGTTTCTTTCTGTTATTAATATTCTGGTTCCTACATTATATATCAATATATATCAATACAGTCTGCAAGGGATACAGTCCGTAAGCACACATGATTGTGCGTGCTGCTGGTCCACTAATAGTACTAACCTTTAACAGTTCATTTTACTCATTTTCATTAATTACTATTTTCTTTGTAACTGTTTTTATATTGTTTTACTTTCTTTTTTATTCAAAAAAAATGTTTTTAATTTATTTATCTTATTTTATTATTATTTTTAAAAAGTACCTTATCTTCACCATACCTGGTTGTCCAAATTAGGCATAATAATGTGTTAATTCCACGACTGCATATATCAGTTGATATCGGTATTGGTTGATATCGGTATCGGTAATTAAAGAGTTGGACAATATCGGATATCGGCAAAAAGCCATTATCAGACATCCCTACTCATTTCACTTGATCAAATCTTTTCTAACACTCCACACTACTAAATAATACAAGTGTGATTATTGCTGATATCAGATCAATATCAGTGTCGGCAAATAATCAAGCCTGGTATATCGAGACACGCCGAGTTTTTATATTTGCTGTGCGTATACTTTGTGACCATGAATGAAAAGCTACCTGCTGGAGGCTGCGCTTGGCCTGCAGAGCGGAGCCCAACTTCTCCTCCTGCTTCACCCTCATCTTCACGATCTCATGCAGGAACTTCTCCTTGGACTCTTTGGAGTCCAGGCCGTTGTCCAGCGCCTGCCTCAGGCTCTCCAGCTCCGACTCCAGCCCGAGTTCCGGAGGGGTTGAGACGGGGGTCGAGACGGGGGTCGAGACGGGGTTCGAGACGGGGACGGCCGCGGCGCCCTCAGAAGTCGCGACGGCGCCGGTGGGCCTGAGGGCGCCCGGCGAACTCATGTCCTTGGCCGAGCCGGAGGAGGTGAAGGAGGGCGACGACAGGGAGGACAGCGAGGAGGTGACTGCAAGAAGAAGGTAAGGAAGTGAAGTGAAGTGAATTATATTTATATAGCACTTTTTCTCTAGTGACTCAAAGCGCTTTACATAGTGAAACCCAATGTCTAAGTTACATTTAAACCAGTGTGGGTGGCACTGGGAGCAGGTGGGTAAAGTGTCTTGCCCAAGGACACAACAGCAGTGACTAGGATAGCGGAAGCGGGGATCGAACCTGCAACCCTCAAGTTGCTGGCACGGCCACTCTACCAACCGAGCTATACCGCCCCAACCAAGGAGACGTCTGCTCTCAGCTTGAGTCGCTTCTGAACAAACTGCCGGGGTTGAGTTGTTAGCTTACACTCGTCACGGCTCTCCACCTCCACCTCCACTTCCGAGTCTTTGTCATCCCGAGGCGACGGCTGCTTGCTCGCCGGGGAGGTCAAAGGGCACGGCTGCGGCTCCCCCGTAGCTCTCCTCTTGCGAGCTCTCAAGCCGGCGTTGGCGCCCTCGCCTGGCGGTTCCCCTGCGCTCGGGTGTGACGTGCTGGGGACCGACGGGGACATTGGACCCACCTTTCCCAGGGGCAGCGGTGTGAGGGCAACATTGGGGGCCACAGCATTCTCCAGGCTCTTGTAGTTGTAGAAGCTAGGACACCACCACAAAGCACAATTATTAGTTGTTTTCCATCGTCACTAAAGTGCCAGCCCAACTTGTCACGCCTGAGTTGGCAGACCTTATCAATATATCGCCATAGAAACGTAATATATATATCAACAAAAATGTGTTCCATTAAACAAGAGGTGTCCAAAGTGCAACTAATTTTTTTTACTGCACATTCTAGAAATACTATTACAGAAAAAAAACATACAAAAGTGGAATAAAAGAGCAAACAGGTGAATTGTAACAAGAAAAAGTTGCAGTGTTGATTCTAATCACACAAAGCTGCCATGCAGGCTGCTTTTTTCATTAAAACTGTCATTACTCAAAAATAATAATGCATCAGAATCAATGTTTTTATGAATTCTTGACAGAGTCACATCAAATATTCCACTTGGAATATTTTTTGGGGAAACTATTGCATATTTTGTATTTGTTTTCTTTGACAAAAAAAAAAAAAAAACGTTTAATTGACGGATAGATCTTAAGTTCGAGAGATGTAAGCGACAGTGAAAGAAAACAATAACTTATTTTTAACACTTTTTATGAGTAGAACCCTTTTAGAATTTTAGTCATTGCTCAAAAAATAATAATGACTCAAAATTAATGTTGTAATGAATTATGGACTTACTGAAGGTTCCTATTACTTCACATCAAATATTACACTTTGAAAACATTTTTTGGGGGAAAATATTGCATATATTGCGTTTGCCATAAAAAAACATACCGTATTTTTCGGACTATAAGTCGACCTTTTTTTCATAGTTTGGCCGTGGGTGCGACGTATACTCCGGAGCGACTTATGTGTGAAATTATTAACATATTACCGTAAAATATCAAATAATATTATTTATCTCATTCGCGTGAGCGACGAAGCAAATGTCCGCAATCGTCACACACACGTCAGCAATCGTCACGCCAACCAATAAGAATTCGGCGAGGGCGGGTCATGGCAAAAGTGCATTGTGGGTTTTGGAATGCTAACTGCTATATGCTATACGCTACTGCCGGAGCTATTAAAATGGATCACATC